>NC_069500.1:338205045-338455045 GCF_027579735.1 Bombina bombina | reverse complement strand
CATTTCATAGGGGGGGCAGAGGGGACATTAGACCTTTTGGTGGGGGCTGGGGGAGATTTAATTCTCGTTGGCTTCTAAGGGACTTACTGGGGGGCAGTATATAATCCATGTATTTCAGTGGGGGGGGAGCAGTGAGTGGAGTGAAGGTGTTCAAGTAGGGGGTTTTGGTTGGTGGGGGCAAGGGGACTGGTAGGGGGCGTAGGTTGGGGGAACGGGGTTTGTGCAAGGTATGGCATTTAGGGTAGGGGGTTTCAGGAGTAGATACAGCAAAAGGGGAGCTATAGGCGACTATCATGGGAGAAACCAGGCAGGGGACCAGTTCCTTTTCAGCTGCCATAGAAGGAATCTTAGGAGTCATATAATGATTGCCTTACCACCTTGGGAATAGTTCAGGAGAGTTTAAAAAAAAAAAAATGTATTACGGCAGTCTACCTAGAATTTCGGTGGTGGGAGCAGCCGTTAGTGCAGTGGCCAGCGTTGTGGTTTTGTAAGCAAGAGGTTTAGAAATTGTATCCAGCTGTGCTGCTGGGTTTTCTTTTAAGGGGGCATATTGAGGTTTCATGAATTGTTTTTCGTGTCTTTGTATCGATTTAGGTGTATCGGTATCTTCAGTTGTAGTCGGTGGGTTTTCAACTGGCCGGGTTCCTTTGTTCCTAAGAACGCTTCGTATGGAGTAGTTGGTGTATGAATAGTGGGTAGGCGTGAGGTGGTCCCTGTGGGATTCCGGGTATGGGTTATCCATTTTCTGGTTATTTGGTATAGCCATATGCATTTATTCAAATTCTGGTTTTAGGTGCATATTTATATGTGTAGATGGTGGGTAATTTGGTGGCTGATATGTTTTATGCTTCCCATGTTCTTGCATTCAAGGGGGTGGTGTATATCCACTCATTGGTATACTTTGCATATGCATTGGTCAAGTGATGTGATAGTTTAGGTGTTCAGGTCTGGTGGTTCTCCCCTTGGTTTCCCTTCGCTCGAGCTTTGTTTTGAGAATAAGGGGGATGTGTTCGTTATTCGTATCTTTTTGTACGGGTCAGTCTAGGCCAAATTAAACGTTTATGATTCAGATAGAGCATGATGTTTTAAACAATTTTTCAATGTACTTTTACCGCCAATGTTGCTTTTTCCCTTAGTTGAAAGCTTATCCTACGAGGTTCATATGCTAATTGCTTAGACCTTGAAGGCCTCCTCTTTTCAGAATGCATTTTAAGGCCTAGATTTAGAGTTTGGCGTTAGCCGTGAAAACCAGCGTTAGAGGCTCCTAACGCTGGTTTTAGGCTACCTCCGGTATTTGGAGTCACTCAAAAAAGGGTCTAACGCTCACTTTTCAGCCGCGACTTTTCCATACCGCAGATCCCCTTACGTAAATTGCGTATCCTATCTTTTCAATGGGATTTTTCTAACTCCGGTATTTAGAGTCGTGTCTGAAGTGAGCGTTAGAAATCTAACGACAAAACTCCAGCCGCAGGAAAAAAGTCAGTAGTTAAGAGCTTTACACTAACACCCATAAACTACCTATGTACCCCTAAACCGAGGTCCCCCCACATCGCCGCAACTCTATTAAATTTTTTTAACCCCTAATCTGCCGACCGCCAACGACGTTATCCTTATGTACCCCTAATCTGCTGCCCCTAACACCGCCGACCCCTATATTATATTTATTAACCCCTAATCTGCCCCCCACAACGTCGCCGCCAGCTACCTACACTTATTAACCCCTAATCTGCCGACCGCAAAGCGCCGCCACCTACGTTATCCTTATGTACCCCTAATCTGCTGCCCCTAACACCGCCGACCCCTATATTATATTTATTAACCCCTAATCTGCCCCCCTCAACGTCGCCTCCACCTGCCTACACTTATTAACCCCTAATCTGCCGAGCGGACCGCACCGCTACTATAATAAAGTTATTAAACCCTAATCCGCCTCACTAACCCTATAATAAATAGTATTAACCCCTAATCTGCCCTCCCTAACATCGCCGACACCTAACATCAATTATTAACCCCTAATCTGCCGACCGGAGCTCACCGCTATTCTAATAAATGTATTAACTCCTAAAACTAAGTCTAACCCTAACACTAACACCCCCCTAAATTAAATATAATTTTAATCTAACGAAATTAATTAACTCTTATTAAATAAATTATTCCTATTTAAAGCTAAATACTTACCTGTAAAATAAACCCTAATATAGCTACAATATAAATAATAATTATATTGTAGCTATTTTAGGATTAATATTTATTTTACAGGCAACTTTGTAATTATTTTAACCAGGTACAATAGCTATTAAATAGTTAAGAACTATTTAATAGCTACCTAGTTAAAATAATTACAAAATTACCTGTAAAATAAATCCTAACCTAAGTTACAATTAAACCTAACACTATACTATCATTAAATTAATTAAATAAAATACCTATAATTACCTACAATTAAACCTAACACTACACTATCAATACATTAATTAAATACAATATCTACAAATAACTACAATGAAATAAACTAACTAAAGTACAAAAAATAAAAAAGAACTAAGTTACAAAAAATAAAAAAATATTTACAAACATAAGAAAAATATTACAACAATTTTAAACTAATTACACCTACTCTAAGCCCCCTAATAAAATAACAAAGACCCCCAAAATAAAAAATGCCCTACCCTATTCTAAATTACTAAAGTTCAAAGCTCTTTTACCTTACCAGCCCTGAACAGGGCCCTTTGCGGGGCATGCCCCAAGAAGTTCAGCTCTTTTGCCTGTAAAACAAAATATACAATACCCCCCCCAACATTACAACCCACCACCCACATACCCCTAATCTAACCCAAACCCCCCTTAAATAAACCTAACACTAAGCCCCTGAAGATCATCCTACCTTGTCTTCACCTCACCAGGTATCACCGATCCGTCCTGGCTCCAAAATCTTCATCCAACCCAAGCGGGGGCTGGCGATCCATCATCCTGTGGCTGAAGAGGTCCAGAAGAGGCTCCAAAGTCTTCATCCTATCCGTGAAGAAGAGGCGATCCGGACCGGCAACCATCTTGATCCAAGTGGCATCTTCTATCTTCATCCGATGACGACCGGCTCCATCCTGAAGGCCTCCACCGCGGACCCATCTTCTTCCGGCGACGTCCAACTGAAGAATGACGTTTCCTTTAAGGGACGTCATCCAAGATGGCGTCCCTCGAATTCCGATTGGCTGATAGGATTCTATCAGCCAATCGGAATTAAGGTAGGAATATTCTGATTGGCTGATGGAATCAGCCAATCAGAATCAAGTTCAATCCGATTGGCTGATCCAATTAGCCAATCAGATTGAGCTCGCATTCTATTGGCTGTTCCGATCAGCCAATAGAATGCGAGCTCAATCTGATTGGCTGATTGAACTTGATTCTGATTGGCTGATTCCATCAGCCAATCAGAATATTCCTACCTTAATTCCGATTGGCTGATAGAATCCTATCAGCCAATCGGAATTCGAGGGACGCCATCTTGGATGACGTCCCTTAAAGGAACCATCATTCTTCAGTTGGACGTCGCCGGAAGAAGATGGGTCCGCAGTGGAGGTCTTCAGGATGGAGCCGGTCGTCATCGGATGAAGATAGAAGATTCCGCTTGGATCAAGATGGTTGCCGGTCTGGATCGCCTCTTCTTCCCGGTTAGGATGAAGACTTTGGAGCCTCTTCTGGACCTCTTCAGCCACCGGATGATGGATCGCCAGCCCCTGCTTGGGTTGGATGAAGATTTTGGAGCCAGGACGGATCGGTGATACCTGGTGAGGTGAAGACAAGGTAGGATGATCTTCAGGGGCTTAGTGTTAGTTTTATTTAAGGGGGGTTTGGGTTAGATTAGGGGTATGTGGGTGGTGGGTTGTAATGTTGGGGGGGTATTGTATGTTTTGTTTTACAGGCAAAAGAGCTGAACTTCTTGGGGCATGCCCCGCAAAGGGCCCTGTTCAGGGCTGGTAAGGTAAAAGAGCTTTGAACTTTGGTAATTTAGAATAGGGTAGGGCATTTTTTATTTTGGGGGTCTTTGTTATTTTATTAGGGGGCTTAGAGTAGGTGTAATTAGTTTAAAATTGTTGTAATATTTTTCTGATGTTTGTAAATATTTTTTTATTTTTTGTAACTTAGTTCTTTTGTATTTTTTGTACTTTAGTTAGTTTATTTCATTGTAGTTATTTGTAGGAATTGTATTTAATTTATTTATTGATAGTGTAGTGTTAGGTTTAATTGTAGGTAATTGTAGGTATTTTATTTAATTAATTTAATGATTGAATAGTGTTAGGTTTAATTGTAACTTTGGTTAGGATTTATTTTACAGGTAATTTTGTAATTATTTTAACTAGGTAACTATTAAATAGTTCTTAACTATGTAATAGCTATTGTACATGGTTAAAATAATTCCAAAGTTGCCTGTAAAATAAATATTAATCCTAAAATAGCTATAATATAATTATAATTTATATTGTAGCTATATTAGGATTTATTTTACAGGTAAGTATTTAGCTTTAAATAGGAATAATTTATTTAATAAGAGATAATTAATTTCGTTAGATGTAAATTATTTAGGGGGGTGTTAGTGTTAGGGTTAGACCTAGCTTTAGGGGTTAATACATTTATTAGAATAGCGGTGAGCTCCAGTCGGCAGATTAGGGGTTAATAATTGAAGTTAGGTGTCGGCGATGTTAGGGAGGGCAGATTAGGGGTTAATACTATTTATCATAGGGTTAGTGAGGCGGATTAAGGGATTAATAACTTTTTTATAGTAGCGCTCAGGTCCGCTCGGCAGATTAGGGGTTAATAAGTGTAGGCAGGTGGAGGCGACGTTGTGGGGGGCAGATTAGGGGTTAATAAATATAATATAGGGGTCGGCGATGTTAGGGCAGCAGATTTAAGGGTACATAGGGATAATGTAAGTAGCGGCGGTTTACGGAGCGGCAGATTAGGGGTTAATAATAATATGCAGGGGTCAGCGATAGCGAGGGCGGCAGATTAGGGGTTAATAAGTGTAAGGTTAGGGGTGTTTAGACTCGGGGGACATGTTAGAGTGTTAGGTGCAGACGTAGGAAGTGTTTCCCCATAGCAAACAATGGGGCTGCGTTAGGAGCTGAACGCGGCTTTTTTGCAGGTGTTAGGTTTTTTTCAGTTCAAACAGCCCCATTGTTTTCTATGGGGGAATCGTGCACGAGCACGTTTTTGAGGCTGGCCGCTTACGTAAGCAACTCTGGTATCGAGAGTTGAAGCTGCATTAAATATGCTCTACGCTCCTTTTTTGGAGCCTAACGCAGCCTTTATGTGGACTCTCAATACCAGAGTTATTTTTATGGTGCGGCCAGAAAAAAGCCGGCGTTAGCTTTTCGGGTCGTTACCGACAAAACTCTAAATCTAGCCGTAACAGTTTTTCACCTCTAGTGAGTGTTAGTTCACGTGTTTCCCGTTGTTAACTCTGTGCTTGTGCACGTGAAGTTATCTGGGAGCAGGCCCTGATTGGCCAGTGGCAAGTTTGTCGAAAGATCTGAAATAAAGGGGCAGTTTGCTGAGGCTTAGATTCAAGATTATCACAGAGGTTAAAATTATATTAATATATCTGTGTTGTTGTGCAAAACTGGGGAAGGGGTTATAGGGGGAATATCTGTCTTTTGGAACAGTAAGAATTCTGGTGTTGTCTGTCCCTTTAATCGCCATTATTAATTTTATGCTTGAAATGCGATAATTTATTCCTTACATTCTTTCTATAGGCAATGGAGCGGATTTGTAAACCTTGGGGCTGCCCCAGCAAAGAATGTTGCTGAAGGTGCCATAAATCAGGTTATGGTCGGTCCATATCCTAAAGGGGACATTAAGGCAAGATAATAAAAAAAATAAAAAAAAATTAGAACAGTGCTGTCTGGTGCTGCCCCCCCCTCCCTCCTCTCCTCATCTGGGTTTAGTCGGGGACCGTGTAGTTAAGTTGAATTAACAGCTTAGTGGCATGTTTCAGCAGATAATCCCTATTTACTACTGAATTTACCGGTAAAGGTGGCGAAAGTTGCAGCCTTAATAGGAAATTTTGAGGGCGATAAGCTTTACAATTCCGAAACTCAAACAGATAGGGATTAATGACAAGGCTTTACAGTAAAAAAGTGCTCATATTATTTTAACTTTCAATCTATCTCACCTGGCCCACGTCCCCCTTTAAAATTTTGGTGGGACCTGTTGTGGCTTAGCGGCTAGCTCTCCGGGCTTGCAGGTAGACAGAGCCCTGGTGATGCGGGAGTATCTTCTGGGTTTATCTCCTTATAATGACATGTGGTCAAATGGGGTTTTTATCCTGGCCTCTAGCTTATAGTATTGGGATGATCCCTGAATTGTATATGCTGTCCATTTGGATATGATTTGGTTGTAGGCATGGTTTTGAATAGTGTTGTTGGGACCTTGTCCCGGTTTCCCCTGATCCAATTCTTACATAGGCCGGCGACATGTCAGGGGAAGCCTTCAGGGGCCTGGTGTTAGGTTAACAGTTTGAATTCATTTGGGCCAGTGGGGTTTCACAGCAATATCAACAGTTTAGAGTAATTAATCGGTGGTGCGGGTAAAAGCGGTTTGGTCCATTGCATGGGTTATTTGTCAGTCGTTGCAAGTTTCCAAGCATGTGGTTTTAGAGGTTGGAGGTGGATGGAGCTTCCCCAAGCCAAATGTCTATTTGGCTTGGGGAAGCTTATGCTCTCATGTGGTTGTTGATGAGGCTTCAGTTTATATCTTAAGGGGTAGTGGGTAGCTTGTTTATCTAACAAGCTGTAGATCTGGAGTGTGAATCCTGCTAAGTCATCTTGCTATTTAGGGTACTGTGGCTTAGTTGGTTAAAGAGCCTCCCTAGTAAACCTAAGACCTCGAGTTGAATCTGAGTGGTGCCGTCCTTGGGCGCGATCCGATATAGATCGCAGTTTGCGGCGCAAGCGAGGGAACCGGCGTCGCCCGCAGTTTCAGCTCGCAACTCGAGCTATCCCATATAAGTCGCCGTCAGATGCTAACGTGCCGTAAGTCTGACAAACCAGCGATGTCCAGAAATCTGCGTAAGTACAAATTTCTGGCGTCGCCAGTGACTTGCGGCACGTTAGAAACTGCCGGCGCCTATAAAACCTGACTAAAGTCTAAAACACCCGCACTGTCTAACATGCCTCCCTAACATAGCCCGACAAGTCTAACACGCCTCCCTAACATAGCCCGCACTGTTTAACCCTCTATCCGCTATCCCCCCTCACTATCCTAACAATAAAAAAGCTATTAACCCCTAAACCGCCGCTCCCGTACCCCGCCGCAACCTAATAAAGTTATTAACCCCTAAACCGCCGCTCCCGTACCCCGCCGCCAGCTATATTATATCTATAACCCCCTAAAGTGAGCCCCTAACACCGCCGCCATCTATATTAAAATTATTAACCCCCAATGTAAGCCCCTTACACCGCCGCCATCTCTATTAAAATGATTAACCCCTAATTTAATCTACCTACCCCGCCGCCAGCTATATTATCTATGTTAACCCTAAGTATATTATAGTTAATATAGGTATTACATTATATATATTAACTATATTAACCCTAATTATATTAGGGTTAATATAGTTAATATAGTTACTATAGTATTTATATTAACTATATTAACTCTATCTAACCCTAACACCCCTAACTAAATTTGTATTAAATTAATCTAATTCATTTATAAACTAAAATATTCCTATTTAAATCTAAATACTTACCTATAAAATAAACCCTAAGATAGCTACAATATAATTAATAATTACATTATGGCTATGTTAGGGTTAATATTTATTTTACAGGTAAATTGTTAATTATTTTAACTAGGTATAATAGCTATTAAATAGTTATTAACTATTTAATATCTACCTAGTTAAAATAATTACCCAATTACCTGTAAAATAAATCCTAACCTAAGTTACAAATACACCTACACTATCAATAAAGTAAATAAACTACAAACATCTATCTAAAAATACAATTAAATTAACTAAACTAAATTAAAAAAAAACAAACACTAAATTACAAAAAATAAAAAAAGATTACAAGATTTTTAAGCTAATTACACCTATTCTAAGCCCCCTAATAAAATAATAAACCCCCAAAATAAAAAAAATTCCCTGCCCTATTCTAAATTAAACAAATTTCAAAGCTCTTTACCTTACCAGCCCTTAAAAGGGCCTTTTGTGGGGCATGCCCCAAAGAATTCAGCTCTTTTGCATACAAATACAATACCCCCCCATTACAACCCACCACCCACATACCCCTATTCTAAAACCACCCAAACCCCCCTTAAAAAAGCCTAACACTACCCCCCTGAAGATCTCCCTACCTTGTCTTCACCACACCGGGCCGAACTCCTGATCCGATCCGGGCGATGTCTTCCTCCAAGCGGCAAAGAAGAATTCTTCCTCCGTCGATGTCTTCCTCCAAGCGGCAAAGAAGAATTCTTCCTCCGGCGACGTCTTCCTCCAAGCGGCAGCAAAGTCTTCATTCTTCCGGTGGCATCTTCAATCTTCTTTCTTCGCTCCGCCGCCGCGGAGCATCCATCCCGGCCGACTACTGAACTTGGAATGAGGTACCTTTAAATGACGTCATCCAAGATGGTGTCCGCCGAATTCCGATTGGCTGATAGGATTCTATCAGCCAATCGGAATTAAGTTAAAAAAATCTGATTGGCTGATTGAATCAGCCAATCAGATTCAAGTTCAATCCGATTGGCTGATCCAATCAGCCAATCAGATTGAGCTCGCATTGGTATATTAACTATAATATACTTAGGGTTAATATAGATAATATAGCTGGCGGCGGGGTAGGTAGATTAAATAAGGGGTTAATCATTTTAATAGAGATGGCGGCGGTGTAAGTGGCTTACATTAGGGGTTAATAATATTAATATAGCTGGCGGCGGTATAGGGGGATTAGGTTAGGGGTTAATAATTTTTATATAGGTGGCGGCGGTGTAAGGGGTCAGATTAGGGGATAGATAAGGTAGATGGCGGCGGTTTTAGGGGCTCACAGTAGGGGGTTAGTTTATGTAGATGGCGGCGGGGTCCGTGAGCGGCGGTTTAGGGGTTATTAACTTTATTAGGGATTTCGGGGGGGGGGGGGGGGATCGCGGTTGACAGGTAGATAGACATTGCGCATGCGTTAGGTGTTAGGTTTATTTTAGCAGCCAGTTTAGGGAGTTACGGGGCTCCAATAGTCAGCGTAAGGCTTCTTACGGCTGCTTTTTGTGGCGAGGTGAAAATGGAGTAAGTTTTCTCCATTTTCGCCACGTAAGTCCTTACGCTGCATATTGGATACCAAACTGCGCGGGTTTGGTATACCTGCCTATAGCCCAAAAAACTACGGGCGACGGCAGAAATATACGCGAGTAACTTATAGGTTACGCCGTATATAGGATACCAAAGCCGCGCAAATATTGGCGTCGCCGGCTTTTGTGGGCGACGATTTTTATCGGATCGACCCCCTTATGTTTAATGTTTGTGGGGAACGCTGGGTTGGGTTCTTCCCTTTCGAGGGTCGCAGCTCTGTTAATATGGTGGGTCGGTAGTTTCATTTGGCAGTGTTGTTAATTTGTTAATGGTGATTTTAGTGGATGAGGAGGCTAAGAGCTATTTTGTCACTTTTATAAGTCAAAGTTATGTTTGTTTCAATAGGGGAGTGTGTCTGTGGATTCCATAATGAATTGGGTGGAGCTTGGGGTTTCAGTCAGATTTTATGTTATTACATTGGTGAATTGGCATGCTTTGTTCCTTATGTCTGTTCATAAATCATTCACCAATTTTTGACAGACTGTTGGAATATTGACACTTTATGTTTTGTATCTTCTATTAACCCATTGGGAGTGGATACTTCTACTGGGGGGCGGGGACTTGGCCGGGCCTTGAGGCCATGATCTGTCTGGAGGGGAGAGAATTCCAGGGTAATAAACTAATTCAAATTCCGATATACGGTAGCGGTGACTCTTTTGACCGATTTGACTCACTCCGGTAGGTAAGGTCGATCGGTGGGTGTAGTATCAGGGAGGTGTGGTTACGTGGTTGGTTACTTTGGATGGGCCCTCCTATTCATGTTGATTGTTTTTTGGGCAATCGGTCTTGTGGTTCCAGTCTAGTTGTAATTAAAAAAAAAAAAAAAATTGGCCTTTGGTGATTGGGGTGACTGTGGGGAGTATATAGTTTTTCCATTCCGGGTTGTTTTTGAGTGGGTAGGTTAGTTGTATGGGGGAGCTCGGAATTAGGGTAATGGTGTGCATCAGTGGTGGCTTTGTCAACCAGGGTTGATCCTCATTGCGGGGAAATCAGGCTTTAGGTTGCTAATGTAGCAACGGATACTGCTGTTTGTGCTGGATGTACGCTTTTGGGGGCGTTTGGTTTACATATGAGAGAGTTGGGAGTGGGCGGGACAATCTTTGTCCCTGTGGGAATTAGTGGAATAGGTGGCTCATTGTATTTGGTGGTGTGAGTTCCAATTTGGTATTTGTGGGGCCCGCAAGGGTTCCTTTTTTGCCGGGTGGAGGTTCCCTGGCCAGCTTTTACCTCAAAGTGGGGCTTTAAAGGCTGTTGGTGGCGGTGCTCGATGTGGTGTCATGCTGTGGCGGGGGGTGTTTGCCTATTTTGTGGTGGTTTCGATCAAGAGAAGATTGTTGGTACCTCCTGTTTGATTGACAGGGGAAAATTTTATACAATGGGGCGTGCCCTTCTTAGTGGTAGGAACGGCACGTGTGGTGGACGGGCAAGCACCCCGGGGTTTTATGGATATGATTAACTTCCTATTTGTTATGTTATTGATATATTATTTATGGTGTTCAATAAAACAAGATGGGGCCTTTATAACCCCACATTCTGGTATCATGTATTTATTCAAGTGGAACATAAGTGACTAGTATGGGGTCAAGAGGAACCCTGAAGGAAATAAATTGAAGAAAGGGTTCTTTGACCCCCATGGAGGCCAAGTGAAAGGGTCAGATGGGGGCCAGTAGGTTGGGCCTTGTGAGTGTAGGCGGGGACATGTAGTGCAAGTGCGGCAGACAGGAACTGACCGTGTGAGGAGAAGCTTATGCTTTCCTGTGCACAGCGGAATTGCAGGACCAGTTGAATGGCAGGTAGTGGTGTACTTGTACTAGGATGTCAGGAGCTGTTTTCTGGGCAGTTGCAGGGCGGACCCATGGCAGGGCGGATCCGGTGGTGGCCGGGAGCATCGGATGGCAATCTGGACAGGCGAGGAGAAGCTCCCGCCATCCCTCCCTCCCCTTTTTTGTTTTATTTTCCGGGGGTGGAGCAGTGTGGTGGAGCAGTGTGTCGCAACTTGCGGGGGGTGTTTGCCTATTTTGTGGTGGTCTCGATCAAGAGAAGATTGTTGGTACCTCCTGTTTGATTGACAGGGGAGAATTTTATACAATGGGGCATGCCCTTCTTAGTGGTAGGAACGGCACGTGTGGTGGACGGGCAAGCACCCCGGGGTTTTATGGATATGATTAACTTCCTATTTGTTATGTTATTGATATATTATTTATGGTGTTTAATAAAACAAGCTGCGGCCTTTATAACCCCACATTCTGGTGTCATGTATTTATTCAAGTGGAACGTAAGTGCCTAGTATGGGGTCAATAAATTAATATATACACACACACCACCAGCAAAAAGATTATGACTCTATGAGGCCTATTTATCAAATGTCTGTCGGACCTGATCGAACAGTGCGGATATCGCTAAATGCGGAAAGCAACACGCTCTCCGTATTCAGCATTACACCAGCAGCTCACAAGAGCTGCTGGTGCAACGCTGCCCCCTGCAGACTCGCGGCCAATGAGCCACCAGCAGGGATGTGTCAATCAACCCGATCGTACTCAATTGGGCTGAATTGTGGTGATTCCTGTCCGCCTGCTCAGAGCAGGCGGACAGGGTTATGGAGCAGCGGTCTTTAGACCGCTGCTTCATAACGGCTGTTTCTGGTGAGTCTTAAGACTCACCAGAAACACGAGCCCACAAGCTCTGTACGGAGCTTAATAAATGGGCCTCTATGACTCACTGAAGGCTCAAATGATAGTTTTCATTTTTTAGCAATAAAGTATTTTTTGATTAAGGTATGTACGTTTTTTTTTTTTTAGACATAATGCTATTGCATACTTAATAGACTACAGTATAGTGAAACTATAATTTTTATATGCACTGAGAAACAAAATTGACTCACTTTATTGCTATATTCACTTTATTGCAGTGGTCTGGAACTGAACCCGCAATATCCCCGAGGTACAGACATTAGACATATGCATTTGTTTCATCACAAATGTACATTTGTGGCAAAAATATGATTATTTTTTCATTTAAAAAAATCAGAATGAATGCAGCAAAGAAAATGAAATAAAATGAAAAAATACTGATTATCATTTTCAGTATTTATTTGCTTCCATTCATTTTTTTTAAAGGGGTTAATACTGACCTTGGCTTGCTCTAGTCTAGAGAGCATGTTATCCCGCTCTTCTGCTCCTCTTCTTGACATATATATATTTTTTTTCCTTACTGTATTTTTCTAGGACAAGGAATGTAGGGATTATGTGTGGCCAATAATATAGATAACTGATCTTCTATATTTTGTAAACTATTTTACTTTATTCCTTGATTTGTATGTGTATATATAGATATATGTTATTTATTTTACTTTTTTTAAAACATTAATTAAAGCGAGAAACGGAAAAGAGGAAGTTATCCCTTATTTTTCCAAAGCAAGGGAATTCAGCACTCCTTTTATTAACTTCGGCCTAGATTTAGAGTTTGGCGTTAGCCGTCAAAACCAGCGTTAGAGGCTCCTAACGCTGTTTTTTACCGCCCGCTGGTATTTAGAGTCAGTCAGGAAAGGGTCTAAAGCTCACTTTCCAACCGCGACTTTTCCATACCGCAGATCCCCTTACGTCATTTGCATATACTATATTTTCAATGGGATCTTTCTAACGCCGGTATTTAGAGTTGTGGCTGAAGTGAGCGTTAGAAATCTAAGAACAAAACTCCAGCCGCAGAAAAAAACCAGGAGTTAAGAGCTTTCTGGGCTAACGCCGTTTCATAAAGCTCTTAACTACTGTGCTCTAAAGTACACTAACACCCATAAACTACCTATGTACCCCTAAACCGAGGCCCCCCCACATCGCCGCCACTCTATTAAAAATTTTTAACCCCTAATCTGCCGACCGCACACCGCCGCCACCTACGTTATCCCTATGTACCCCTAATATGCTGCCCCTAATACCGCCGACACCTACATAATATTTATTAACCCCTAATCTGCCGCCCCCAATGTCGCCTCCACCTACCTACACTTATTAACCCCTAATCTGCCGACCGGACCTCACCGCTACTATAATAAATGTATTAACCCCTAATCCGCCTCACTCCAGCCTCAATAACCCTATAATAAATAGTATTAACACCTAATCTTCCCTCCCTAACATCGCCACCACCTAACTTCAAGCATTAACCCCTAATCTGCCGACCGTACCTCACCGCTACTCTAATAAATGTTTTAACCCCTAAAGCTAATTCTAACCCTAACACCCCCCTAAGTTAAATATAATTTAAATCTAACTAAATAAATTAACTCTTATTAAATAAATTATTCCTATTTAAAGCTAAATACTTACCTGTAAAATAAACCCTAATATATCTACAATATGAATTATAATTATATTGTAGCTATTTTAGGATTAATATTTATTTTACAGGCAACTTTGTATTTATTTTAACCAGGTACAATAGCTATTAAATAGTTAATAACTATTTAATAGTTACCTAGTTAAAATAATTACAAAATTACATGTAAAATAAATCCTAACCTAAGTTACATTTAAATCTAACACTACACTATCAATAAATAAATTAAATAAAATACCTACAATTATCTACAATTAAACCTAACACTACACTATCAATAAATTAATTAAATACAATACCTACAAATAAATACAATGAAATAAACTAACTAAAGTACAAAAAATAAAAAAGAACTAAGTTACAAAAAATAAAAAAATATTTACAAACATTAGAAAAATATTACAACAATTTTAAACTAATTACACCTACTCTAATCCCCCTAATAAAATAGCAAAGACCCCCAAAATAAAAAAATGCCCTACCATTTTCTAAAATTAAAATAGAAAAGCTCTTTTACCTTACCAGCCCTTAAAAGGGCCCTTTGCGGGGCATGCCCCAAAGAATTCAGCTCTTTTGCATGTAAAAAGAAAACATACAATACCCCCCCAACATTACAACCCACCACCCACATACCCCTAATCTAACCCAAACCCCCCTTAAATAAACCTAACACTAAGCCCCTGAAGATCTGCCTACCTTATCTTCACCACGCCGGTTTCACTGATCGATCCAGAAGAGCCTCCGATGTCTTGATCCAAGCCCAAGCGTCTGAAGATGTCCATGATCCGACTGAAGTCTTCATCCAAGCGGGAGCTGAAGAGGTCCATGATCGGGCTGAAGTCTTCTATCAAGCGGCATCTTCAATCTTCTTTCTTCCGGATCCATGGTCATCCCGCCGACGCGGAACATCCATCTTCACCGACGACTTCCCGACGAATGACGGTTCCTTTAAGGGACGTCATCCAAGATGGCGTCCCTTGAATTCCGATTGGCTGATAAGATTCTATCAGCCAATCGGAATTAAGGTAGGAAAAGTCTGATTGGCTGATGGAATCAGCCAATCAGATTCAAGTTCAATCCGATTGGCTGTTCCGATCAGCCAATAGAATGCAAGCTCAATTTGATTGGCTGATCGGATCAGCCAATCGGATTGAACTTGAATCTGATTGGCTGATTCCATCAGCCAATCAGAATTTTCCTACCTTAATTCCGATTGGCTGATAGGATCCGTAAGAAAGAAGATTGAAGATGCCGCTTGATAGAAGACTTCAGCCCGATCATGAACCTCTTCAGCTCCCGCTTGGATGAAGACTTCAGCGGATCATGGACATCTTCAGCCCCGCTTGGGCTTGGATCAAGACATCGGAGGCTCTTCTGGATCGATCGGTGAACCCGGCGTGGTGAAGACAAGGTAGGGAGATCTTCAGGGGCTTAGTGTTAGGTTTATTTAAGGGGGGTTTGGGTTAGATTAGGGGTATGTGGGTGGTGGGTTGTAATGTTGGGGGGGGTATTATATGTTTTCTTTTTACAGGCAAAAGAGCTGAATTCTTTGGGGCATGCCCCGCAAAGGGCCCTTTTCAGGGCTGGTAAGGTAAAAGAGCTTTTCTATTTTAATTTTAGAATAGGGTAGGGCATTTTTTTTATTTTGGGGGTCTTTGTTATTTTATTAGGGGGATTAGAGTAGGTGTAATTAGTTTAAAATTGTTGTAATATTTTTCTAATGTTTGTAAATATTTTTTCATTTTTTGTAACTTAGTTTTATTTTTTTTACTTTAGTTAGTTTATTTCATTGTATTTATTTGTAGCTATTGTATTTAATTAATTTATTGATAGTGTAGTGTTAGGTTTAATTGTAGATAATTGTAGGTATTTTATTTAATTTATTTATTGATTGTGTAGTGTTAGGTTTAATTGTAGATAATTGTAGGTATTTTATTTAATTAATTTATTGATAGTGTAGTGTTAGGTTTAATGGTAGGTAATTGTAGGTATTTAATTTAATTAATTTATTGATAGTGTAGTGTTAGGTTTAATTGTAACTTAGGTTAGGATTTATTTTACAGGTAATTTTGTAATTATTTTAACTAGGTAACTATTAAATAGTTATTAACTATTTAATAGCTATTGTACCTGGTTAAAATAATTACAAAGTTGCCTGTAAAATAAATATTAATCCTAAAATAGCTACAATATAATTATAATTTATATTGTAGCTATATTAGGGTTTATTTTACAGGTAAGTATTTAGCTTTAAATAGGAATAATTTATTTAATAAGAGTTAATTTATTTTGTTAGATTTAAATTATATTTAAGTTAGGGGGGTGTTAGTGTTAGGGTTAGACTTAGCTTTAGGGGTTAATACATTTATTATAGTAGTGGTGTGGTCCGGTCGGCAGATTAGGGGTTAATAATTTTAGGTAGGTGGAGGCAACATTGGGTCGGCAGATTAGGGGTTAATAAATATAATATAGGGGTCGGCGGTGTTAGGGGCAGCAAATTAGGGGTACATAAGTATAATGTAGATTGCGGCGGTGTACGGAGCGGCAGATTAGGGGTTAAAAAAAAATGCAGGTGTCAGCGATAGCGGGGGCGGCAGATTAGGGGTTAATAAGTGTAAGGTTAGGGGTGTTTAGACTTGGGGTTCATGTTAGAGTGTTAGGTGCAGACTAAGGAAGTGTTTCCCCATAGGAAACAATGGGGCTGCGTTAGGAGCTTAACGCTGCTTTTTTGCAGGTGTTAGGTTTTTTTTCAGCTCAAACTGCCCCATTGTTTCCTATGGGGATATCGTGCACAAGCACGTTTTTGAAGCTGGCCGCGTCCGTAAGCACCGCTGGTATCGAGAGTTGCAGTGACGGTAAATTATGCTCTACGCTCCCTTTTTGGAGCCTAACGCACTAAAAACCCAGCCAACTCTAAATACCAGCGGTATTTAAAAGGTGCGGCCAAAAAAAGCCAGCGTTAGCTATGCGGTTCGTTACCGACAAAACTCTAAATGTAGCCGTTCATGTTTAAAGGCAATCTTTTGTTACAAAGAAACACCTGCATGAAAGTTACATCCAAATCATTTAAGTCGTAAACTTCTTAATCAACTATATACAACCTACATTTCTAGTGCCCCTGTCGGTATCAAAATGCAAATAGATTGCACAAATAATTTTATAAACACTTAGTATGTGATAAACTGAGTCCTCAGTATAGATACTTAATAGCCAGTTCTTATAGCTTTCAAGTACTCTTTTTTGCTAGCATTGTATAGCCTCTAAAGTTTCAAACAAATTAGAGAAAGAGGTGCACCTTGTTATGCTAGAGTGTTGTAGGGAACTATATAGTAAAAGTCACCATGTTTGAGTTGTCTGCTGACCGTGGCTTTCGCCACACACAAGGGCCCCTATTTATCAAACCGTCAACTGAAAATGCGCCTGAATTCCGTGTCGTAGTTGTTGCGAGATTGATATCAAAGCTATTAATATCAAGTGACAGCACTACCTTTCAAACAGACCTAACATATAATATGCTCATGCACGGGATAGAGTCTGGTCCCTTACTCTAAACTAATATCAAATTAATAAATCCCAGCAAACAAGTCTTAAAAATCTTTGGTAATTTTTTTATTTTGTATTCTCCAAAAACGAGTAACAACTAGAATTCATAATCTGAAGAGTTCAAATGTTCGTCCATTCTCATTCACACAAACCCCAACCACCATGCGAATCCGCTCAATTGAGCTGAGAAAAATATTCACTCTTCATCATGCAGCAAAAATATATTCACACTTCATCATGCAAAAAAAAAAATACTTAATTCTACACCCCCCAGGCCTCCCAAGGGGGTGATGACCGCCATCACCTGCTGTTATTCTGTGTTGGAGCAACTACAAGATTCAAATGCTTATATCTCGGTATGACATTGAGGTAAGGGACTGGAGTGGTCTGAAGATTTCCATTTCCACACCCAACGGTGATAAGTCTCACAGTGGCACTTGATAGTAAGAGAAGCAAGACTCAGGTAACATTGTTACATGTTGGATGCTATGTTTAACTGCTGGAACAAGTGACACATAAGACTGCCAGAGTTAAAGGTACGGGTCGAGGTTTAGACCATGAAATCCGGTTATATAATGCTGACTATGTGTACTGTGAGTGACGTTTTATGGTGTGAGGTTGTATCATCATTTGAGTAAGATTTCCTCTGTCATAGCCGATCAAGATTTATATGAGCAATTTGATACTGTGGTCAAGACACAGCAGCCTAGTTCTGGTGCATATGTATACATGCAGCACATATGGGAAATGTGAAAGCATAACAACCGTTGCAACTTGCGTTTATTGATAAAAGGATTGTCATATACATACAGTGTACCCGGGGAATTACGTAAGCGTAAACAACTAATACAGATATAGGCCGCACATATGTGAAATGTGAAAGTATAACAACTGTTGCAACCTGCATTTATTGATGAAAGGACTGTCATATACATACATACAGTGTATCTTGTGAGCTGCTCAAACGTGAACAACTAATACAATCTGTATTCACTGACATAAGGACTGTTATATCATATGAGTTGCATTGTTTGAAAGGATCATTTTAAATCATCAGAAGATTTTCACTGTTAAGGCTGAGAGACTTTTTGCTTTTCCTTTTTATATTTTTTTGCAGGTGGTGCCGGTCATCACCCCCTTGGGACGCCTGGGGGGTGTAGAATTAAGTATTTTTTTTGCATGATGAAGTGTGAATATATTTTTGCTGCATGATGAAGTGTGAATATTTTTCTCAGCTCAATTGAGCGTATTCGCATGGTGGTTGGGGTTTGTGTGAATGAGAATGGACGAACATTTGAACTCTTCAGATTATGAATTCTAGTTGTTACTCGTTTTTGGAGAATACAAAATAAAAAATTGACCAAAGATTTTTAAGACTCGTTTGCTGGGATTTATTAATTTGATAGTAGTTATCAAAGCCTTAAGATCGCAAGAATTTGGCATTTGTGGCGTAACATACGATCCGACGGTCTAAATTCGACGCAGATCGATGACAATAGAAATCACGCGTAATTCAAGCGTAATTCTGTGTATTCGCCGTGACATTCGACACAATTTGAAGCTTTTCAAAAGTTATCAAAAAAATGAACAGTTACGCTCGCGTCTCATACGGCGCAGCGTACCTAGTTTTCAATCCGCCGCCTTAGAGGTCGCAGATGCTATAGTAGTCAATGGGAATCGGAAAACAGAAATCGTATGTTCGATGCTGCTAGAGTAAAGAATATCACCTAATAAAACTCAATGGAAAACATTATTAAATATGTATACCCTTTAATAAATACCATTCCCTTCCTATAATTCAAAGCTTGTAAAAAGAAAAACACATTCACACAAAGGATAGCAAGAGAATGAAAACACTGCACAGCAATTCCAATATTGTAAAAAGAAAAACACATTCACACAAAGGATAGCAAGAGAATGAAAACACTGCACAGCAATTCCAAGATTGTAAAAAGAAAAACACATTCACACAAAGGATAGCAAGAGAATGAAAACACTGCACAGCTATTCCAAGATTGTAAAAAGAAAAACACATTCACACAAAGGATAGTAAGAGAATGAAAACACTGCACAGCAAATCAAAGATTGAAAAAAGAAAAACACATTCACACAAAGGATAGCAAGAGAATGAAAACACTGCAATGTCACAGTTTTCATTCTGTTGCTATGATGCTTTTCTGGAGTTAGAATGCCATTTAAAATTTGTCTTTTGCTCATTTTTGTCACTGTTTAACTTTGTGCCTTCGAAATACATTGAAATGATTTGTAAATGGTATTATGAATCACATAAAGTATATCAAACAATGTTTCATATTAAAATGACCATATCATACCATATTAGGTTTGCAAATGTTAATGCACCACTTTTTTCATTAATATGTAATCTTAAAAACACAGTAATCACTGACCTTTTAAACCTTCACAATGCTGCCATCCAAACACAGAAAAGTCAGAACTATGAATTAAACTAAAGCGAAATACTCATGTGTTTTTCATAATTATTTTAGTTTATTGCATAAACACACCTGCATTTCTTACAGCTGATAAACACACCTGGATGACCTAATCAGACATCCCATCGTGCTCGCCAAATGACGCCAGAAATAGCAAAAATACGACTTTTGGAATAAATTATTAAATTAATTGCCTGTAAAATGACGCGATAATAATCAAAATGTGCAAGTCATTTGTTAGGTAATGTTTGGCGCATCATTTATCCAATTACTGAAATCAGTCACAGCTGTGAAACTAGGCGTTATAAAAGGGGCTCTTCAATTACTTTATTTCATGAATACTTTTACTTTGAGCTTTGAGCATGGACATACTCAATGCACTCCAGTTTTTACTTTTATTAAGGAGACGCAGGGAAAGACAGGTGTTGATGGCTGCGGTGCGACAACGAAGATGCCAGCGATTGCCAAGGATTTTTTTTCCAAGGATTGGGCTCCATGCCCTCATTGACCGAGAGGTGATCCATCGATTTCAACTAGATAGGGCCTCTATTGAGAGGCTCTATGTCAAAATCAAGGACTCTTTCAAGCCACTCACTGCAAGAACTAGGGCAATCACTGGGATTTTGAAATTGCCTCTATTTCTTGGCAACTGGGTCATTTCAGGCTGTGACAGCTCTAGGCATTGGTATGAGCCAGGCAACCTTCTCACGACATCTGAAGGTTGTCCTGAATGCTTTGCACCAATGCCTAGTCCATCATATCCACTTCCCAAATACACCGGAGGAGTGGAATGCTGTCAACCTCCAGTTCTACCTAAGGGCTGGATTGCCAAGGGTATTAGGGGCCATAGACTGCACCCATGTCTTGGTGCAGGCTCCCAGGGGTACAGAGGAGCCATACCGGGATAGGAAATTCAACAACTTGCTGAATATCCAGGTCATCTGTGATGCCAGGTTAAGGATAATGAGTGTATGCTCCGGACTCCCTGGCTGCAACCATGATTCCTTCATCCTCCGGAATTCTGCCATCTACCATCGGTTCCAGGAGGGCCAAATGCCAGAGGGAATCCTAATAGGTAAATATCTCTTAGATACTCTAACATATGTATATGAAATATTTTAATAATTCGGATTGCTAATGTCAATGATCTATTTTGTTTACGCAGGTGATTCTGGATATTCGTGTCTTCCATGACTGTTCACACCCATCAAAAACCCCAACGGAGTGGAAGAGGTGCACTACAACCAGACACACATCGCCACAAGATCGTGATTGAGCGCAACTTTGGCATATGATTTGCTGTATGTTGCATAACATTGCCCTAAAAATCCCTGATATAGATCTGGAGAGCTTGGATAACCAGGAGTATGGAGAATATATCGATCCATTCCTGGAGTATGATGCTCTGGGAGTCCAAGCTCAAACAGACTATATTCAGGCGGCTTTTGGGCAATAATGTTGACTGTGCAGCATACAGTTTTTATTTGTGTTTTTATTTACTTTACAGTATTATTTATGATCCAAAAGATGATATATTTTGGATTAAGTTTGAGCAAATATTGTCATTTCAATATAGACCAAATTATATTGTATATCATTGTAAAGCCATTGATTGAAAGTGGTTAATTTTGGCAAATGTTGCAATTGTTCAATGTAAAGTTGATGAAACACATGTTTAATAAAATCTCTTTAATTAAAGTTTTTTTAGATGTACACTTGACTCTGTTGTTATTTGTAAAGCTATAAGAAGAAATATTTTAGAATATGGTTTTAGCTTCTATCTTTGATTTTTTCAAAATGCCCCCTTATTTCAGTTCTTTAGGCATACTTGCATTTTAGACAATCACTGTTATCTTCAGGATAACTTAACGTGCATGAGCTTAATGTTGTCTATATGAAGTTCAAACAATTATTTATAAATATTCCTTTATTTTTTATTTCACTGTCACATTAAACTAATATAAAAAAAATATATATAAAACTAAAAAAACATTGTTCTCATTTCTGGAATTAGCAGCAATGCACTACAGTTTTTATAAATGAATATATGTGTTTCTCTCTCTCCCTCTCTCTCTCTCACAATCTCTCTCACAATCTCTCTCTCACACACAATCTATCTCTCTCTCTCACAATCTCTCTCTCTCTCTCACAATCTCTCTCTCTCACACAATCTCTCTCTCTTACACAATCTCTCTCTCTCTCTCTCTCTCTCTTTCTCTCTCTCTCTCTCTCTCTCTCACAATCTCTCTCTCTTTTTCACTCTCTTTTTTTATAAATATTGAGAAATAGAAGGTTTATTTACATGTGCCTCCTTCATTTATTCACGATTTAGAGCTTACATTGTCTTGCAGTTTTAGTGGGACACTGGTTTTTGAAAGAACATTGCCAAGGTACCTGTGCTTGTACCATTTGTCTAAATGGGTTAACTAACACTTTGATAATTTCTTTCATCTTTACTGTGCGATTATGGTTGAGTTATGTATTTTCTATGTGTCTTTGTTTCAAAATTTCTGGCAGATTTTTTAATATGTTCTTGAGCATAGGCCTGTCCATGCTTAAAGTGATTTTAAACATCAGATTTATTTTCACTAAAAGTTGTTTTATCTTTTGGTTTCTAC
This sequence comes from Bombina bombina, assembly GCF_027579735.1. NCBI lineage: Eukaryota > Metazoa > Chordata > Amphibia > Anura > Bombinatoridae > Bombina > Bombina bombina. The sequence continues at coordinate 338,432,756 of NC_069500.1, read as the reverse complement.
ACTTTCCCCTTTTTGCCATTAACAATCTTAGATTTATATAGTTTGTACCTCTCTGAATATCTATTCTATAAGCATATTCTGACAGGCCACTGATAAAAAGTAATTATCTTAGTAAACTATAGATTTAAATTTTAGAAAACACAAATAATTTATTAAATTAATTTAAAAAATAAATAATATATATATATTAAGATATATTTTTTAATGTTAGAAATAATAAAGAGACACTGAACCTAAACATTTTTATTTTGGGATTCAGATAGAGCATTACATTTTAATCAACGTTCTAATCAACTCCTATTATAATTTTTATTCTTTATCTTTTTATCTTTATTTGAAATGTATGAATGTAAGTTTAGATGCCTGACCTTTTTTTTTTTAACAAAGTCGGTTGTTCTTGTATATTGGTGAATAAATTCATCCACCAATAAAATAAAGTGCTGTTCAGAGTTATGAATCAAAAAAGGCATTTTGTCTTTTAAAAAGATGGCAAGAGAACAAAGAGAATTTGCTAATAAGTTTAAATTTGCTTAAAATTGCATGCTCGATCTGAGTCATGAAAGAAACAAATTGGGTTCAGTGTCCCTTTAAATGCTCTATTTGTTTTAAGAATTTTGTTGTTGGTGTTCACTTTCCTTTTCTTTTTTTTAAAAGGTCATATAATTATGAAATATGAAAATGAATACATTTCCACAATTTAGACCAAAAATAATATATAATTGACTATCACATGTTAATGATGAATACTTAAATTATAATTATTGATTCATGTAACCTTTATTCTAATTGAGTTGTTTATCAAAAAGCTCAATATTATATATATTTTTTAAATAAAATATAAATATGTTGAGTAAATTGAAACTTTAATAATAAGAGTAGATAATATCTTACATCTGCATTGAATTTGAACATCAATCATTTGTAACATGTGAATCAAGTACTAACAAACACATTTATTCATAATTAAAACATATTTTATTCATATATTTTTTTTAAAATACATAAATAAATCAGGATAGACAGAATAAAACAAATAAAAAATAAAATAAAAAAAATAATCCAGACAGACATAATAAAACAAATGTTAAAAAAAATGTGAACATTAAAAACCCTAATAAAATGAGCAAATTAAAACACCCTAATCTTTCTTTTTTTTTTGGGTGCTGGAGAGAGGGGGGTTGATCTCTCCCTTGTTCCCCTTCTCCCATATTTTAAAAACAAGTGACGATTAAAAATGCGGTTGTCTTCGTCTGCCCTCTCCAGATGCTGGAGTTCTCTCTGCTCTACAGCTGCCCTGGCCCTATCTACTTCTAATCTCTCCCTATCAAAAATTAATCTATCACTATCCCTCTTCCTTTCATACAAAAATCTATCCCTATCTAATTCTAATCTTGCACTATTCCTCATCTCTTGATACTGAAATCTTTCCCTCTCTAAATCTATTCTATCTGATTCTATTCTCAACCTTTCCCTCTCTATATCTAATCTTTCCCTATCTACTATAATGCCCCTCTCTAATATCTGCCCCTGTTGCTCAACAGATGATCTTAATGACCCATGCAACTCATGGTGATCATCCCGGTACTGCCTGGCCAGATTTAATATTTCACAAACTGCCTCCTTATCATTGATGGGAGGCAGTTTGTGGCCAGGATCAGCACAGCCATGAGCTGATGGAGCAGGAGAAACAGGTGCAGGAGGGGCACCAGGGTCCAGAGCAGCTGGGTCTTCATGGTCAGGAGGGGCAGCACAGCTGAGAGCCTCCAAATCCGATGTCTCCTGGGAGATTCCCTGCTCCATGGATTCTTGATATTGGGTCACTCCCAGGGACTCCGTGTCCACCACAATAGCTCTCATCTGTTGAACACAACCGCTGATCTCCTCCGAAACATTAAGTGCATGTTCCATGTCTAAAGAAATGTTTAAAAATAATAAAATAATTTAATCCAACGTAATGTATCAGTGAAAGATTAAAAGCATATGAAATGAAACATATATCTTCCCTTATTCCTGTGGTGATTGTACATTTAAGACACTGTATTTGAACATGAACACTTTGGTTAGTTAATGTTATTGCAAATGGATTAAAGAATTAACAATGTTGCTATATAAATGTTTGTACAAAAGTGCTTATTATTAAAGCAATATCGTTTTCAAAACTTTATTTATGTATTCACTGTGAAACAGCACTTTTCTTAAAGGGACACCGAACACCATTTTTTGGGGGTGATTCTGATAGAGCATGCAATTTTAAGAAAATATTTAATTTACTCCTATTATTACATTTAATGAATTATCTTGTTTTGTTATTTTTTAAATCAATAATGTAAGTTTAGATGCCGTCCCAATTTTGCTAAACAACCTGGGTTGTCCTTGCTGATTGTACCGGACCAAAAAACAAGTGCTATTCATGTTTATGAAAAAAAATATGCTGCCTCCTTCGCTTAGATGCCTTCATTTTAAAATAAAGATAGCAAGAGAACAAAGAAAATTTGATAATAGAAGTAAATGATAAAGTTGCTTAAAATGGCATGCTCTATATGATTCCTGAAAGAAAAAACTTAGTTTCATTGTCCCTTAAATTGAATTTTTAAGAATATGTTTCAAATGTTTCTTAATCATTGACATGATTACAAGCTCCACTGGTGCTGTGAGAAGCTAGAGTATTGACAATGCTGTTGCACGATAATATCTTATTCAGAGCCACATGGATGTGCATATAAAAATAGAATTTTTTAAAATTAATATTTTTATTTTAACACACACACACACACACACACACATATATATATATATATATATATATATATATATATATATATATATATATATATATATATATGCATCAACCAATCCTCATCTATAACCTTGGTTATTTGATACTACAGAGTTTGCAAAGATAAACCTTTAATCAAGGATAACAAGAGAATGATGCAAATGAATTAATGGAATTACTTGTTAATTCTGATTAATATAGTATTATCGATTGCAATCCACATAGTACAAGCTTTTGTCTATGGTCCCTTTAATTTTTAAAAAAAAATAATTATATAATTTAAAAATATGAATTTAACTATAGGAAAATTGTAGTATGTGTATATAAAATGCATGTTCTATGTAAATGAGGAATATTGTCTTTGACTATACTATTCTTTAACATATTATACAATGAGAGATGATATAAACATTGTTTTTTAATTTAACCTTAGTTTTTAAAATTGTGATATTCTTCCTTAATACAAATTTCAATTTAACATAGAGCTATTGACAGTCCTTGTAATGTGAGCACATATAACATTAATTTTTAACTCTTGTTTTTGTTACCTGAGGAGGAGATCATAGATATTGGAGGGGGTCCCAAAGCCCTTCGGACCTCAGCTGAAAAATAAAATGTGAATAAACAAAGTTAAAAAATTTTTTTTGATCATACGAGTTAGATAATTTTAATGAAAACAAATTAAATATTAAAAACCATACCTGTAGAACGGCCAATGCTTGCTCCATCAGGGGTGCTGCACATAATGTCCGGGTGTGTGGACGCCGAGGAGAAGCTGTGGCTGGATTCGGTATAAATACTGACGGGCAATAGTAGTGTTTGATCACCTTCATTGGCAGCATCAGCATCACCATCAGCTGCACCTTCAACAGCTGCACCTGCACCTGCAGCATTGGTAGATGCTTGAAAGAATTAAAACATGAAATAAAACATAAATATCAACATAATTGTACATCATATCAATACAAAACTTAAAATCTTTGAATCTTAAACTTTTGGCGACATCTAAAACCCATTAAATATAACTTTACCTGCCAACTCGTCAGTATCATGCCCAACCAAATCCAGACCGAACGTCAAATTTTCCCCCAGCTTCTACATCAGCTGAGTCTTGTACTCTGAGAGCTCAGCCGTATACGGTGCGCCACCACTGGTAGATCGTGCAGACTGCTTCTCCCTGGCCAGCTTGGCCTTCAAGATTCTCTTGATGTCAGAGAATCTTTTCTTACAGTGCGCCTCTGTTTTGGGATGATTGCCTTCGGCAGACACACTGCCAGCTATAGCTCTCCAAATTTAATTTGTTTTTGGAGAGCGAGGTCTTTTGGGCTTTGGAACCAATAATAAAATCATAGAGCTCTAAAACAAGGGTAACTAAAACTTTGTTCTGCGCAAAATGAAATTGGACATTGCGCCCTGACTTCGTCTTCCCAGACGCCATTTCCCAAAACAAATAATAAAGAACACAAATGTCGCAATAGTAATCAAATGAAAGAATCAAACAAAAGCCTACACAAGCTTAGTAGGACTTAATATACTCCAGTTTCTATTCCCTTTTATAGATAGTTAATACGTAGACAATCAGCTGTTGACAATCAGACAATCATCAATTAAAATTTAACAATATTAAAGGACATTGTATTTACAATTTCATCATTTAAGTACAATAAATTAGTTTATTGCGATGTGGGGGCTTTCGATTTAGGGGTTAATAGTTTAATTTAGTTGTGGGGGGCTTGCAGTTTAGGGGTTAATAGGTTTATTATAGTGACGGCGGTGTAGGGCTTAATAATTTTAGTATAGTGGGAGCGATATGGGCGGGCAGCAGATTAGGGTTTAATTATATTTAAGTAGTGTTTGCGATGTGGGAGGGCGGCGGTTTAGGGGTTAATACATTTATTATAGTGGTGACGATGTTGGGAGTGGCAGAACAAGGGTTAATAAATGTTATTAGCGGTGGCGATGTCGGGAGCGGCAGATTAGGGGATGATAACTTTAATATAGTATTTGCAATGCGGGAGGGCCTCGGTTTAGGGGTTAATAGGTAGTTTATGGGTGTTAGTGTACTTTTTAAAACTTTAGTTAGGAGTTTTATATAACAGTTTTGTTGCATAAAACTCATAACTACTGGTCTCAGATTGTGAAATGGATCTTGTCGGTATAGGCTGGAATGCAAGCTTTTTAGCCACACCGCAAAACTTGTAATGGCTGCGCTATGGAAGTCCCATGAAAAAAAGTAATTTTTACGTGTGCGGGACTGACGTTGCATTACAGGCTAAAAGGCTTGCGGTGCAGCTATACCGACAAGACTTGATATGGCTGCATGCTGTTTTAATGCTGAGATTACCATTTTTTTGCATGATTGTTTTAAGTCCTACAAATGTATTTATATGTTTATTACCATTTGAGAGCAGCTCAAGTTCTGTGTTCCAAAGAGAAAGCATAACCATTTTACCTACTAGTACAGAAATAGAAGAAGATGTCTAGTCCAGTGTTCCCTCTAAAGCCAGATGTTGTGGCCCCGCAGTGTAACAGTTAATAAGGTAACCACACCTTGCTGTCTGCATAGTGTAGTGTTTGCTAACTGCAGGGTTTTGTTCACTGATTAACTGTTTCACTGCTTGGTTGCTCACAAAATCTGGCCTTAGAGGGAACACTGGTCCAGTCCCAATTTTTTTCTAATTTGCAAGCAGTGTCACCAAGCATATAGATAAGTCTGCTTCCCTCGCAGTTACTATAACTGCCCAAAGCAGTATCACCATAACCCAAAGGTTGTTGTTAAAGACTTCTCTTTTATTGACACAGTTAATGAAAGCATGTGTAGCTTATCTAATGTGCTTCCATTCTTCTTAAGACATAACTCTCCCAGTTTCATCTCACACAAGATTTCGCCTTACTTAAATTTTTACATATAGGGGCTGATTTACCATATGCCTGGCTCTGCTGTAGCGATTATGTTCACCAGACATCGATAAATGCTGACAGTATACTCTGTCAGCATTTAACATTGCACAAGCAGTTCTGGTGAACTGCTTGTGCAATGCCGCCTCCAGCACATTCACCGCAAATCAGCCGCTAGCAGGGGGTGTCAATCAACCCGATCATATGGGATTGGGCGGATTGATGTCTGCCACCTCAGAGGAGGCGTACGAGTTAAGAAGCAGCGGTCTTACGACTTCTGCTTCTTAACTCTTGTTTCTGGCGAACCTGAAGGCTTGCATGGAAACAGAGATATATGGTCCTATTTGGGCCGTGATAAATCAGCCACATGATCCTTTTATATACCTATAGACTTCCATTTGCCCACAAGGATAATTTCATATTAAAACAGGCTACATATAGATCAAAACTGAATGTTTCCATGGATACCATGTTTATAACATAAAATCAAAGACAAGGTGACATAGAGGCCCATTTATCAAGCTCCAGATAGAGCTTGAGGGCCCATATTTCTGGTGAGCCTGCAGGCTCACCAGAAACAGCAATTATGAAGCAGTGGTCTAAAGACCGCTGCTCCATAACCCTGTCCGCCTGCTCTGAGCAGTCGGACAGACATCGCTGGAATGCAACCTGATCGTGTACGATTGGGTTGATTGACACCCCTGCTGGCAGCCGATTGGCCGTGAGTCTGCAGGGGGCAGCATTGCACCAGCAGCACACAAGAGCTGCTGGTGCAATGCTGAATACGGAGAATATATTGCGCTCCGCATTCAGCGATGTCTGTCGGACCTGATCCGCACTGTCGGATCAGGTCCGACAGACATTTGATAAATAGGCCTCATAGACTGCAACAATTCAGGACTGGCTGTTCATGTTTCCGTTGGGAATGACTAAGTGTACTTTAAATGTTCTATGTTAAAAATGACAGCAAGAGGATAATGTTAATGGTTCTAATTTACGGAAGGTGTTCCTAGTATTAGACTATGTGAAAAATAAAAAACAAAAACAAAAAAATAAAAATAAAAAAGGCGATAAATCCAGTTTAGCTATAATCTCCCTAGACGCACAGAAAGCTTTTGATTCAGTGGAATGGGATCATCTATTTACCTCATTGTCAGAATTCGGCCTCCCAGGAATAATAAATAATCTAGTTAATAATCTAGTTAAGAATATTTATAAAAAACCTTGCACAGCAATACTGATGAATGGCCAGATAGCAGAAAGCTTTCTCCTAGGTAGAGGTACTCGACAGGGATGTCCCCTTTCAATCCTACTATTCAATATTGTGATAGAGTCTTTAGCCATTATGTTAAGGGAAAAAATACAGGGCATAATGGTGGGTAACTACGAATGTAAAGTTTCCCTTTACGCAGATGACCTACTGTTATATGTTCGCAATCTTAAGAAAAATATCCCGGTAGTACTTATAATAATATCAGACTTTAGTTATTTTTCGGGTTATAAGATTAATGTAGGTAAATCTGAACTGATGTTAGTTGGGGAGGATGAAGACCCGGAGCTAGGAAAATATTTCACTACTGCTCAAGAGAGTATAAGATATTTAGGAATCTTGATTTCAACCTGAGAAGATACATGGTACAGCTTAAACTATACACCCCTACTTAAAAAAATAAAAGAAGACCTAAAAGCTTGGACTAAATTACCTATATCAATTACTGATAGAGTTAATATATTCAAAATGATAATTTTTCCAAAAATCCTATATCTAATTCAAAATATTCCCACCCCAATGTCAAAGAAAGACATAAGAGAGGTGACGGTGGCCATTCGGCATTTTATATGGAATAATAAGAAACCATCTCTGAATAAACTATATCTGCAAAGAGATGTGGGTGGTTTAGCTCTTCCAAATTTGGAACATTATAATTGGGTAATGTTAAGTAGAATTGTGGTGGAATGGATAACTGGGGTGGCGTATTATACACTACCAGAGATTGAAAAAAAATTCTTTAAGCCACATAATTTACTGAATCTTATACATTGCCCATGGCAAAAGCTTCCGGCAAATATTAAAAATCCAAAAACTATGGCTAACCCCATAATAGTCTGGCAAAAACTTTGCAAGAATTTAGGAATAGGATACGGGATGTCCAAATTTCTGTCAATACAGAATAATCTGGCATTTCCAATGGGTTTTAACTCATCCCTATTCCAAAATTGGGATGCAAAAGGACTGAAATTCATACATCAAATACTAGATACAGAAAGGAAGACCATTAAAACATTTGATTCTTTGAAAAATGATTTCCTAATAAATAATATAGATTTCTATGCTTATCTCCAGGTTAGGCACTATGCTTACCAACTTATTAGGGATAATGGTTGGAACTGGGGATGGGAGAAAATTGAACCGTGGTTAAAAATGGTTATGCAGGGAGTATACTCAATTTCACCATGGTACAAACTTATTTCCACTCATGAAGGTCAAAACAATTTAGATAATATAGTGGGTAAATGGAGACTCTATATTAGAGGAAGGTTGAGGCTGATGATAGGATAAGAATTCAATCTCTCGAGTAGCCAAAACAATGATGTCTGAAACCTGGAGAGAGGCGCACTTGAAATGATTATATAGAATCTATTATACACCGGAGAAGGGAGCAAAATGGGGCAATACACAGTTTAGTAAGTGTCCAAAATGTAGTAAACATGCAGCTGATCTGATCCACATGATCTGGGAATGTCCCCTAATTAGACAATTTTGGCTTAAAATTAAATATTGGCTAGATAAGATTTTAAAGAGACCTAGTAACATTGGGTTAGAATATATGCTGTTCCTATTTAGGACTAAGAAATGGGGAGAGATTGGAAATTAATAAACAGTTCAGTATTAGCGGCTAGGAGCACAATCTTTAAAAATTGGAAGAATAGTAAAAAACCCAATTTTGTAAAATAGAAGAATTTTCTAATAAAACAGGCAATTATTGAACAAATGGGGAAAACTTTTACATTCACTCTCAGACACCCTACAGGAACAGTTTTGGTACCCCTTCAGGAACCCAGCAGATGTTTAAAGCCTAAGCCGTGGTAGATGGCGAGTGGGAATGGCATTTTTTTTTGTGTGTCTTGTCTTGTTTTTCTTTGTATTGTTTCGCTTTGGTTTATTTTGTTTTAGGGTTTTAGTGGGAATTAAACTCCATATGTATAAGAATGGAATATAGGCTGATTTGTATTATACTGAGCAATGATTGATAGAATAGTAATTTGTACAGCATATATATGAAGAGCTGTCAGTGAACTAATGTTGGAATTTGTAAAACACCCTGCAAGGTGGAATGTTGGCCCAAATGAGCGCCTGTTTATTTGTTATTTTCTCTTCTGTTCTTTTTTAGTATAACACCCTGCAAGGTGAAAGGCAAGCCCAACTGAGAGGCCTTTGTACTTGGATGGATAATAAATAAATAATATAAAAAAAATAAATAAAAAAAAAGAAGATAATGTTAAAATTAATATGGTAATATTTAGGGATGTACAAAGTTTCATTATTTGGCCTTCATTGGTAAAACGAATGCTGAAATGGCTCGTTTTGGTGTCAGATATAGAGTAAAAGTGTAAAACACAAATACAAATTTCTTTTTATAACAAAATTTTGCACATCCATAGTAATAATTAAAGAACATGATGTATCTCTGGTTTACTGTGGAGATCAGTAGCAGGTTCATAGTGCAGAATCAGCAGAGAGGAAAATCAGGAAAGGCCAAAGGTTAGGAAAGACATCAAGAATAAGTGATCAGAATCCTGCCTGTGTCAGCAACAGATAAACAAAACTGTCACAAACAGTAGGTAAATATAAACAGAAAGAGATGCTTAGGAGCGCCAAATAATGGCAAGGCAAAGGTATTATTTAATAAAACATTGGTAAAACATTAATTGGAAATAAAATCAAATCTTAACAATTAAAACAACATGGATTCATGTAAAAACAAACTTAATAAAATGGCACTAATATGTTACAATGAAAAATAAAAATTGCATTAATGTGTTAGTAGTGGCAAATACCAGTGACAGTTACATCCGGATAAATGGATATAAAAATATATAAAATCAATTGCAAATGTCCAAAGAGAAAAAAAAGTCCAAAATTAAAATGTCCAAAAAAGTATATGAAAGTTCATCAAATGGGTAATCCTATGATATTTGATACGTGGAAAGTGAAAAAAAACTGGAAAATAAGCAACTAAAAAAAAATGTCAAACACATGATTAACAGTGAAAAAGGAAAAAGCAAAAAGGCAGTGAAAAAACTCCCCAAAAAATAAAAAAAAAAAACTCAAAAAATGAGGTGGGTATAATCCAATGAAAACAAAGTTAATTATGTGTAATAATCCAATAATGCTAGTGAAATATAAAATAAGATAAGGTCCTGAATATAATTCTTCAATTAATACCTCAGGTACATCAAATAAAAATCAATTAAGTGGTATTTGAATCCGGATTTAAACCAAGGATCCTCACAAAGTTATTCCTGGTAACCTAAAAGTGAAAAAACAATAACATAGCGCAATAAGGTTTAAAATAAACAATAAATAACTGAAATGAAGCTCACCATAAGATGTCAACGCGTTTCAGCCCCTTACGTGGGCCTTTTCTCAAGACTATGATATGGTATGGTGTGTTTGCTTCTTAAATACCTGAATGTAGCCAATCAACTGCTAGTTGTTTTGGCGCCAAATCTTGCGAAATCTGAACTGGAAGTGGTTCATGTGAACTGGAACTAAAATATCTCTTAATGTATAAACATTCTATCCTTAAAAGTATATTCTCTCTTTAGGAATATATATAAGTGTGTATGCAGAACTCAGAGATCCTTCTAAATAGTAGCCTCTTATTTTATATTAATGGCAGTTTTGTGTATATAAACGTATCTATCCTAACTTCCTGTTAAGTGGCACCAGAAGTATTTCACTAGGGTGATGAAGTGTTAAATGCATACTCTGTAGATTTAAAATATATAAAATAATATAAGACCTTAGTAAGAGTAGGGATAGAATGTCTTAGATGTTTATTTGAGGTGTAACAGATGTGCTAAATCCTCCTTATTATTTAATCCTCTTGCGCACTCTCCCCCTCTCTTTTATGCACTCTCCCCCTCTCTTTTGCTGTCTCTCTCCCCTTCTCTCTTTTGTTGTCTCTCTCCCCATCTCTCTTTTGCTGTCTCTCTCTCCCCCCTCTCTTTTGTTCTCTCTCTCCCCCTCTATTTTGCGCTCTCTCCCCCTCTCTTTTGCGCACTCTTTCCCTCTCTTTTGCGCACTCTTCCCCCTCTCTTTTGCGCACTCTTCCCCCCTCTCTTTTGCGCACTCTCCCCCCTCTCTTTTGCACTCTCTCCCCCCTCTCTTTTGCGCACTCTCCCCCTCTCTTTTGCGCACTCTCCACCCTCTCTTTTGCTGTCTCTCTCCCCATCTCTCTTTTTCTGTATCTCTCCCCCCTCTCTTTTGCGCTCTCTTTCCCCCCCTCTCTTTTGCGTACTCTCCCCCTCTCTTTTGCTGTCTCTCTACCCCTCTCTCTTTTGCTGTCTCTCTCCCCCTCTCTCTTTTGCTGTCTCTCTTCCCATCTCTCCTTTGCTGTCTCTCTCTCCCCTCTCTTTTGCTCTCTCTCTCCCCTCTCTTTTGCTCTCTCTCCCCCTCTCATTTGCGCTCTCTCCCCCCTCTCTTTTGTGCACTCTCCCCCCTCTCTTTTGCACACTCTCCCCCCTCTCTTTTGTGCACTCTCCCCCTCTCTTTTGCTGTCTCTCCCCATCTCTCTTTTGTTGTCTCTCTCCCCATCTCTCTTTTGCTGTCTCTCTCCCCCTCTCTTTTGCTCTCTCTCTCCCCCTCTCTTTTGCGCTCTCTCCCCCCTCTCTTTTGCGCACTCTCCCCCTCTCGTTTGCACACTCTCCCCCCTCTCTTTAACGCACTCTTCCCCCTCTCTTTTGCGCACTCCCCCCCCTCTCTTTTGCGCACTCTCCCCCTCTCTTTTGCGCACTCTCTCCCCATCTCTCTTTTGCTGTCTCTCCCCCCCTCTCTTTTGCTCTCTCTCTCCCCCTCTCTTTTGCGCTCTCTCCCCCCTCTCTTTTGTGCACTCTCCCCCTCTCTTTTGCGCACTCTCTCCCCTCTCTCTTTTGTTGTATCTCTCCCCCTCTATCTTTTGCTGTCTCTCTCCCCCCTCTCTCTTTTGCTGTCTGTCTCCCCCTCTCTCTTTTGCTGTCTCTCTCCCCCTCTCTCTTTTGCTGTCTATCTCCCCCTCTCTCTTTTGCTGTTTCTCTCCCCTATCTCTATCCCCCCTCTTCTGCTCTCTCTCTTTTGTAGTCCTAACATATTACTTCAGGTCTGAAGTCTTGCTAAGTTTTCTAATGCTTTTATGTGTTGAGCAGTCGCAATATCCATTGAAAGTATAGGGAATGCTAAAGGGATGTCAAAGTCCCTACTCTGAGGGTATAATTAATCAAGATTAAACAAATTAATTTTGATTAGAAAACTGATGATGTAAAAGTATAATCAGATTATGAGTGGAACACTATCGCAGTTATTTATGCTCCCCATATTTTCTAAGTTGAAATTAAATGTGATTACTCGAACACAATCACATTTAACACTCAAATTTTTACGTGACCTGAAAGGTCACAAACTAACCCATTACTCTATTAAGCCATAAACCACCCCAACCTGACTGAAAATGAAATCACTACACCCCTAAGCCGCTACACCCCCACATCGCAAAGTAAACCAATAGTAAACCGATTTTATTTTATTGGTGATTTGATTTTGAAATTGAAAATTAAGCCAATAGGAATCTAAGGGTACCCCTATACTGTATAAAGGAGGTAACTTACATTCAAAATTCAGTGGCTGGTGACCAAATGAAAAGAACATCTGGGACAGAAGATAAGAAGTTGACTGCCGCCAGGATGACGATAAGAAGACGACTTCAAGTTTGGTGAGTACCATCTTTGGGGTTTAGTGTTGGTGTTTTTTTTAAGGGCAATTGCTGTAGTTTAGTGTTAGTATAGGTTTTTTTATTTTCAGTTGTTTTTTTATTTTTAAGTGTGGTTTTAGAATTGGCATAACTTTTCTTTTTTATTTTTGGTTTGGTAATTTGTTTGTTTCTTTCTGTAATGAAAGGTTTTTTGTTTTTCCCCAGTAATGTTAGGTTTTCTTTTAGGGTAAGGTTATTTTTTTATTTTTTCAAGTAAGTTTTATTTTTTTAAGGTACTATTAAAGGGACACTGTACCCAAATTTTTTCTTTTGTAATTCAGAAAGAGCATGCAATTTTAAGCAACTTTCTAATTTACTCCTATTATCAATTTTTCTTCATTCTCTTGCTATCATTATTTGAAAAAGAAGGCATCTAAGCTTTTTTTTGGTTTCAGTACTCTGGACAGCACTTTTTTATTGGTTGATGAATTTATCCACCAATCAGCAAGGACAACCCAGGTTGTTCACCAAAAATGGGCCGGCATCTAAACTTACATTCTTGCATTTCAAATAAAGATACCAAGAGAATGAAGAAAATTTGATAATAGGAGTAAATTAGAAAGTTGCTTAAAATGTCATACTTAATCTGAATCAAGAAAGAAAAATTTTGGGTACAGTGTCCCTTTAAGTTGTTATTTTTTTACAGATAAGGTTTGTATTTTTTTGGGTAACTTAGAGGCTGTTAGGTTAGGGGGGTTAGCTGGTTAGGGGGTATAGGAGTTAGTGGGTTACTTTACGGTGGGGGTTGTGGCGGTTTAGGGGTTAGTAGTGTAGTGGGTTACTTTTCGGTGGTGGTTGTGGTGGTTTAGGGGTTAATAATGTAGTGGAATACTTTGTGGTGTGGTTTGTGGTGGTTTAGGTGTTAATAGTGTAGTGGGTTACTATGCGGTGGGCTATGTGGCAGGTTAGGGGTTAATAGTGTAGAGGGGTAGTTTGCAGTTGGCTATGTGGTGGGTTAGGGGTTATTAAAGTACAGGGCTTATGGTGATTTAGGTTAGCATGCAAGTATGGGTGTTAGTTTTTACTAATCACAGAATCTGTTTAACCATTAAAGGACTTTGGTATAAAAGCTAAATGGAACGTCTTTGCAAAATCCCAGGGCAAAAATGCATGTGGCAGGGTTGGAGGAACAACTAAGCAGGAAACAACAAAGCTAGTTTGCAGAGGACAACAGAGGGTCAAATCCTTACCCATGAAGATATATTCCTCTTTTTCAATGAGAATATTAAGGGGGTTGCATACATCTATGTCAAAAGCATGGAAGGAACTGAATTTCATGAACTGAAACTCAAGGACAGGTTTGATAAGTGTGAGTATGCTTCTACATCTGCATTGCAAAAGTTTGAAGAACATGCAGTGATGAAATTTGTAATTTTTGTAAAACTTGTTTTTGCAAAACCTGGACCGAGAACATCATTCTAGATAACTACTGTGGACAAAGCATGGATTCCCAAGAACAATGTTCTCAAAAAACTGCTACCTACTGAGTAGACTACTGCCACCTTAAAGGATTACTTTCTGTTCTAATTTTTAAGCTAAACAACTAACATATTAAAGTTAATAAACATTAATTAAAACCTACTGACCTATATTTTCTCCAAAATGAAGTTTCATAACGTTCTAAAAGTTATATCTTTTATTCGCCGATGATGTCACGTTATCCTGCCCACTATTTTCAGCACTGCGTGTTCAAAATACTTAATCCAATAACTTTTTGTTTAAAGCGCCATTTTGAAACCTAGGTATTGTAAACGGATTGGTACAGAGCAAAGGATACCCACGAAGTGGGTTTGGAAAACAATTAAATTTGCAGAAAAGATTTCTGATATACGGTAGAGATATGTTAATGAAATGCTATTGATAAAAAGCGTATTTGGGGTAGTTAGTTAGTAACAGGCATAGAAAATATTTACTTACAGTGGCCCTTTAAGTTCCCACATTTCCAAGAGACTAAGGGCCCTATGACCTTAAGGTCTCTGGGCTGGTAAGATTATTGAAGAATGATCAGCAGTACTTCTGTTTCACTGGTGGAATGATTTAAAGCCACGTTTTACCCTAGGGTGTCTAGCTAAGGGGTGTATACTACATTTTCATTTGAAAAGTGCACAATAAAATTTGTAATTTAAAAATCATACAAAATGAATAATTTAACCATTCACACAAACAAAAGCAGGGAAAAAATGTATTGTTAAGGTGCATCAAAAATCATAACAAAATACTTCGCTAAAAATCGTATTTTATCAAAAACATAAAATTAGTATGTAAATTATACAGGAATAGATAGTAGTAACTATGCACAGCCTAAATCGTAATTTAAGTACACTGTGCAGAAAAGAAAAGCAAGAAATTCATACTTATAAGTACAAAATACAAAGTTTAAGAGTTTTTTTTCATAAAATTGGCGTTCCACGGGCGATTATGAAATTGTCTTTCTTATCCCAGTGTAATTCTGTAAAGATTTTGTCACTATAGATTTTACAAATGTTTCTCACCAACTAAAAGGTGGCAATCTTTTCTCAAAACACTGAAAATACTTACAACCAAAATAGAAAAACATGTGCATACAAAAATATGTAAATTGACTGCAGGATTTAATTTTTAAAGTGTGCCCCTGCTCACTGCTAACTTCACTTCACGGTGTGAAGTGCCCCTTTCTAGCTCGCTGTATTATTTTCAATAGGAGACATCTCTCAGGGACTGTCCCTTTTACGATAATTCCACCAGGGCAGCCCCTGCAATGGTTGGTGGGAGAAATCTTGTCTGAAATTGCGAGGTTAAGATCATCAGCCCCTAAGTAAGGAAATCTCACAGCTACTAATCAAACATTTAGTTTGAAAGTTTGTTGTGTGATTCAAAAACATAATTAGTGTTAAATACAGTTCATTTTTCATGTTATGCTTAAATTACAAATACGGAATTGAGGCTCCTATAGAACAACCATTGAATTGGCCTGCTTCGTTTGGGATAAAGTGGCTGGTGTTTCACCAGCCATATATATACGCCAGCTGCAGCTTGTGTATAATATGAGAAAAAACGGAATATCCACACAACTTTTATGCACAATCCCAAATATACAAGGCAACAATATCAAAAAGCACATTGTCAAAAAATAAAAATTCCAAAATTTATTCCAGAGCTTTAAAACTTACATAGTTCAGAGGACATAGACAGAGGAGTTTAGGAACACTGGGGAACACAACCTATGTCATCTGACGCATTTCATGCCGTTGTAGCACTTTCTCGATGACAGTGTAGTGGAAACAAAATTTGAATACTCTGTGTTGTTTTGCAATATACTCACTCATTGTAAAATACCTTTTTCCTTTTTGATAATAAATACTTCATATTGTATTTAAGTGTATCATTCTTTGATACATTGTAACTGTTTTATTATTTGTTTTTGTGTTTGTTATTAATAATCCTTTTCTGAGTATGTTGAAGTGTTACCTACGCTATACGGTGATGTGGAGGCAGGCCCCTTCTTTGAAAGGTGATTGGTTGGTAGCCGAGGTGGTAGTTCCCTGCTGTGGAGGCTGGTCCAATTCTTTGGGGTGATTGGTCTGTGTCCGCGGCGGGGAGGCCCAGTTGTACTTTAAAACACTGAAGCGAACCTGCTTCCACTACACTGTCTTTGAGAAAGCGCCACAATGGCATGAAACGCATCAGTGGATGTAGATTGTGTTCCCCAGTTTTCCTACACTCCTCTGAACTATGTAAGTTTTAAAACTCTGGAATACATTTTGGAACTTTTATTTTTTGACTGTGTGCTTTTTTATATTGTTGCCTTGTACATTTGGGATCCTGCATACAAGTTTTGTAGATATTCTGTTATTTCTTATTTTATACACAAGCTGCAGCTGGCGTATATATATACGGCTGATGAAACACCAGTCACTTTATCCCAAACGAAGCAGGCCAATTCAATGTTTGTTCTATAGATGCCTCAATTCCGTATTTGTGTTTGTTATATAGCATTCAGCTATCATTTTGTTTCAGAGACTCTCCTTTTGAACAGTGTATTTCACACAATTACTTCTGGTTGCAACATTTTTTCTTGGCATTTATCTCTTATACTTGTGTTTAGCACCAGTTACAAAGATGGAGGAAGGTAATATACTTCACCATTGGAGCACCCTCTTTTATCTCTTTATAGATACTGGACATATCTCAGAACTCTTCCTCAAATTACTAGAGTATAAACAAAATACTCACAAACACATTGCACTCAACAGTGCAAATGGGGTAGGCTGAACTCTCAGAGTTGTTCAGCTAACTCACTACAGCTAGCCACTCTCAGACCGACCCAACACCTCCACTGGTCTTGGCACCTCTGATAAGGACGGTACAGCACTACTGATGAAATACCGCACACAGCACCACTACCGGAGTTGCTCAGGCTCAGAGCATGGCTAGTTAGGGAAATCCAGATATAACTCAAGATGTAGACAAAGGATAAACGGAGGCTCACAGGTAATGTAAAATAAAAACTATTTATTCACAACACGTTACTCAGTACATGACTGTTTAGTCAGGTGATAAAAGATACAAACACAAGTGAGCTTAAATACCTGACTTCCTTGGCGTGTTCACCCACCTAGTGCGCATGTCAAGAAAAAAAGGGAGGATGGGCTCTTACTACTACTTGGATTGGACAGCAATAGTGACATTGTAAACAATAGTAAAATGCATATACGCTATTAGTAGAAAGTGCTACAATGATATCAAAAGAGTTGCCAAAATTCCAAATATGGGGTTCTATTCCCAATCTATTTCAATATGTCCAGTATGTTCACACAGGTTAAACCAAAATAAAAGACTTTGGATATACAGTGGGGCAAAAAAGTATTTAGTCAGCCACCAATTGTGCAAGTTCTCCCACTTAAGAAGATGAGAGAGGCCTGTAATTTTCATCATAGGTATACCTCAACTATGAGAGACAGAATGTGGAAACGAATCCAGACAATCACATTGTCTGATTTGGAAAGAATTTATTTGCATATTATGGTGGAAAATAAGTATTTGGTCACCTACAAACAAGCAAGATTTCTGGCTCTCACAGACCTGTATCTTCCTCTTTAAGAGGCTCCTCAGTCTTCCACTCATTACCTGCATTAATGGAACCTGTTTGAACTTGTTATCAGTATAAAAGACACCTGACCATAACCTCAAACAGTCACACTCCAAACTCCACTATGGTGAAGACCAAAGAGCTGTCGAAGAACACCAGAAACAAAATTGTAGACCTGCACCAGGCTGGGAAGACTGAATCTGCCATAGGCAAGCAGCTTGGTGTGAAGAAATCAACTGTGGGAGCAATAATTAGAAAATGGAAGACATACAAAACCACTGATAAACTCCCTCGATCTGGGGCTCCACGCAAGAACTCACCCCATAGAGTCAAAATGATCACAAGAATGGTGAGCAAACATTCCAGAACCACATGGGGGGACCTAGTCAATGACCTGCAGAGAGCTGGGACCAACGTAACAAAGGCTACCATCAGTAACACACTACGCCGCCAGGGACTCAGATCCTGCAGTGCCAGACGTGTCCCCCTGCTTAAGCCAGTACATGTCCGGGCCCATCTGAAGTATGCTAGAGAGCATCTGGATGATCCAAAAGCGGATTGGGAGAATGTCATATGGTCAGATGAAACCAAAGTAGAACTGTTTGGTAGAAACACAACTCATGTTTGGAGGAGAGAGAATGCTGAGTTGCAACCAAAGAACACCATACCTACTGTGAAGCATGGGGGTGGCAACATCATGCTTTGGGGCTGTTTCTCTGCAAAGGGAACAGGATGACTGATCTGTGTACATGAAAGAATGAATGGGGCCACATATCGTGAGATTTTGAGTGCAAACCTCCTTCCATCAGCAAGGGCATTGAAGATTAAACATGGCTGGGTCTTTCAGCATGACAATGATCCCAAACACACCGCCCGGGCAGCAAAGGAGTGGCTTCGTAAGAAGCATTTCAAGGTCCTGGAGTGGCTCCAGATCTCCAGATCTCAACCCCATAGAAAACCTTTGGAGGCAGTTGAAAGTCTGTGTTGCCCAGTGACAGCCCCAAAACATCACTGCTCTAAAGGAGATCTGCATGTAGGAATGGTCCAAACATACCAGCAACAGTGTGTGAAAACCTTGTGAAGACTTACAGGAAACGTTTGACCTCTGTCATTGCCAACAAAGGATATATAACAAAGTATTGAGATGAACTTTTGATATTGACCAAATACTTATTTTCCACCATAATTTGCAAATAAATTCTTTCCAAATCAGACAATGCGATTGTCTGGATTTGTTTCCACATTTTAGTTGAAGTATACCTATGATGAAAATTACAGGCCTCTCTCATCTTCTTAAGTGGGAGAACTTGCACAATTGGTGGCTGACTAAATACTTTTTTGCCCCACTGTACATAACACAAAATAATCCTGTAACACATCTGCTTATATAAAGTGTATGATAAATAAGCAGGTTGTATTCTTAAAGAGACTAATATACAACATGAATGGCACAATCAA
Source organism: Bombina bombina (assembly GCF_027579735.1). Classification (NCBI taxonomy): domain Eukaryota; kingdom Metazoa; phylum Chordata; class Amphibia; order Anura; family Bombinatoridae; genus Bombina; species Bombina bombina. The sequence goes on along the minus strand of NC_069500.1, from coordinate 338,413,546 downwards.
AAGCACTTGAGGACATTTTCAGTCGAAAATTAACTTAGGAGGAGTGTAGGGAGGAACTAACATCTCATCAAACACAGATCAGTCAATTGAGACAGACCTTTATCCTTATGGAAAATCTAAGGGTGAAAGATCCTGCATACAAGTTTTGTGGATATTCCATTTTTTCTTATGCTTAAATTACTTTGTAATTTCTCAAAATGCAATAAATTAGGCTTTTCTCCACATTTCTACTAGACCTAGCTCTGTAACCAGTAGAATCTGAAACTTTTTACAGGAAAATGTTACCAAAGAGAAGTAAAAAATGTAAGTTCCTATGTGATCCCCCCCCAGAAATAATTAACCTTGAAAGTTAGTGATAGTGTTAAAAAAATTGCACTTTCACGTCCCCATAAATAAATAAATAACAAAAGCCTCAAACCTGAAATGTTCTGTACATACCTAGGTACCCCCTAAAAAATTATGACTGAGACTCAAACCCTTCCTATTATAAAATGTCCCTAAAAGTGGAACTTTTAGTTATTTTCATCATTATATTAGGATTTAATTTCTGAGTCTAAGTATAAAGAATGTGCAAAATGTTTACATGTGAACTTTTAATGTGATCTAGAGATCAGTTTTTGTTCCATAGAGCTATGACATTTTGTGGCTTCTGTAAACATCTGTATAACCAAAATCTGGTGTGCGGTATGAAACAAAGATGGCGGCAGTGGTTAAACCAAGTAAAATCAAAATAAAAACTAGTGGTTTTGCAACACAAATACATAGAGGTAATCACTCAACAAAAATAGGGAAAATTCAAAATATTCAAGCAACCAACTTTACAATTACTGGACTTCTTGAGATGGACTGTCCTATATATATATATGTTGACGTCTGTACCATCTTTTGTTTTTGAGACATAGGTATCCTCATAAATCAGCCCCCCTTTTTGACCCCCTTAAGTGGAATTTTGGGGAAATGGTAAACACGTGTTTCTTTATTTTTTCAAGGAGAATCTAAATACCAAATACTTATATCTCAAAAATCATTGTCGGTTTTTGAGATATAGTGATCCTCATAAAAAAGCCCACCTATTTTGACCCCTTTAAGTGGATTTTGGGAAAATGGTAAAAACATGTGATTCTTTATTTTTCAAGGAGAATCTAAAAACCAATTTTCACGTTTGTAACATCGTCGGTTTTTGAGCTTATATATATTTTTGAGATTATTATCCTCATAAATCAGTCCCCCCTCTTTTGACCCCCCCTTAAGTGGATTGTGGGGAAATGGTAAAACACGTTTATTTATTTTTCAAGGAGAATCTAAATACCAATTTGCACGTCTGTAACATTGTCGGTTTTTGAGATATAGGTATCCTCATAAATCAGTCCCCCTCTTTTAACCCCCCTTAAGTGAATTTTGGGAAAATGGTAAAACACGTGTTTTTTTTTATTTTCCAAGGAGAATCTGAATACCAATTTTCACATCTGTAACATCGTCAATTTTTGAGATATAGGTATCCTCATAAATCAAGCCACCCTCTTTTGATCCCCTTTAAGTGGATTTTGTGGAAATAGTAAAACACATGTTTCTTTATTTTTCAAGGAGAATCTAAATACCAATTTTCATGTCTGTAACATCATCAGTTTTTGATATATAGGTATTTTCATAAATCAAGCCACCCTCTTTTGATCCCCCTTAAGTGAATTTTGGGGAAATAGTAAAACACATGTTTCTTTATTTTTCAAGTAGAATCTAAATACTAATTACATCTGTAACATTGTCGGTTTCTGAGATATAGGTATCCTCATAAATCAGCACCCCCTTTTGACCCCTTTAGGTGGATTTTGGGGAAATGGTAAAACACATGTTTCTTTATTTTTCAAGGAGAATCTAAATACCAAATTCCTATATCTCAAAAACCATTGTCGGTTTTTGAGATATAGGTAACCTCATAAATAAGTCCCCCCTCTTTTGACCCCCCTTAAGTGGATTTTGGGGAAATGGTAAAACGTGATTCTTTATTTTTTAAGGATAATCTAAATACCAATTTTCACGTTTGTAACATTGTCAGTTTTTGAGATATAGGTATTCTCATAAATAAATCGCCCCTCTTTTGACCCCCCTTAAGTGGATTTTGGAGAAATGGTAAAACATGTGATTCTTTATTTTTCAAGGAGAATCTAAATACCAATTTTACACATCTGTAACATTGTCGGTTTTTGAGATATAAGCATCCTCATAAATCAGCCCCCCTCTTTTGACCTTCCTTAAGTAGATTTTGGGGAAATGGTAAAACACTTTTTTTTTTCTTTTTTTTTTTTTTCAAGGAGAATCTAAATACCAATTTTCACGTCTGTAACATATTTTGTTTTTGAGATATAGGTATCCTCATAAATCAGCTCCGCCTTTTGACCCCCTTAAGTGGATTTGGGGGAAATGGTAAAACACGTGTTTCTTTATTTTTCAAGGAAAATCTAAATACCAAATACATATATCTCAAAAACCATTGTCGGTTTTTGAGATATAGGTAACCTCATAAATAAGTCCCTCCTCTTTTGACCCCCCTTAAGTGGATTTTGGGGAAATGGTAAAACGTGATTCTTTATTTTTTAAGGAGAATCTAAATACCAATTTTCACGTTTGTAACATTGTCAGTTTTTGAGATATAGGTATTCTCATAAATAAATCGCCCCTCTTTTGACCCCCCTTAAGTGGATTTTGGAGAAATGGTAAAACACGTGTTTCTTTATTTTTCAAGGAGAATCTAAATGCTAATTACATCTGTAACATTGTCGGTTTCTGAGATATAGGTATCCTCATAAAAAGCCCCCCCCCCCTTTTGACCCCCCTTAAGTAGATTTTGGGGAAATAGTAAAACATGTGATTCTTTATTTTTCAAGGATAATCTAAATACCATTTTTCACGTTTGAAACATCGTCGGTTTTTGAGATATAGGTATCCTCATAAATAACCCCCCTTCTTTTGACCCCCCTTAAGTGGATTTTGGGGAAATGATAAAACATGTTATTCTTTATTTTTCAAGGAGAATCTAAATACCAAATACCTATATCTCAAAGCCATTGTCGGTTTTTGAGATTATAGGTATCCTCATAAAAAGCCCCCCCCCCCCCTTTTGACCCCCCTTAAGTAGATTTTGGGGAAATAGTAAAACATGTGATTCTTTATTTTTCAAGGATAATCTAAATACCATTTTTCACGTTTGAAACATCGTCGGTTTTTGAGATATAGGTATCCTCATAAATAACCCCCCTTCTTTTGACCCCCCTTAAGTGGATTTTGGGGAAATGATAAAACATGTTATTCTTTCTTTTTCAAGGATAATCTAAATACCAATTTTCATGGCTGTAACATCGTCGATTTTTGAGATATAGGTATCCTCATAAATCAGCCCTCACTCTTTTGACCACCCTTAAGTGGATTTTGGGGAAATGGTAAAACAGGTGTTTCTTTATTTTTCAAGAAGAATCTAAATACCAATTTTCACATCTGTAACATTATCAGTTTTTGAGATATAGGTATCCTCTTAAATCAGCCGCCCCCTCTTTTGACCTGGCTTAAGTGGATTTTGGGGAAATGGTAAAACATGCGATTCTTTATTTTTCAAGGATAATCTAAATACCATTTTTCACGTTTGAAACATCGTCGGTTTTTGAGATATAGGTATCCTCATAAATAACCCCCCTTCTTTTGACCCCCCTTAAGTGGATTTTGGGGAAATGATAAAACATGTTATTCTTTATTTTTCAAGGAGAATCTAAATACCAATTTTCATGTCTGTAACATCGTCAGTTTTTGAGATATAGGTATCCTCATAAATCAGGTCACCCTCTTTTGACCCCCCTTAAGTGGTTTATGGGGAAATGGTAAACATGTGTTTCTTTTTTTTTTTTTTAAGGAGAATCTAAATATCAATTTTCACATCCATATCAATTTTCACATCTGTAACATTGTCGGTTTTTGAGATATAGGTATCCTTGCTCAGAGCTAACAGCCGAGCGAGGTGGATGCACAGAACTAGAGCTCCTGCATATATAACCCTTAATTCAGTTTACAAATTGAAAAACCCCTATTTTTGTTTAGCTCTTTATTTTTATTATTACCCCACTTCACTCTTACATATCATCCCACCCTCATATCCAGCTCTGGGACCTATTTGGAGGTGACTGCAGCCCAGATCTTGATGGTCGGCTGTCCCCACGGTTAAGAGAGGCTACCTATCATCACATCAGAGGGACATCAGTGCCTGAGCACTTTCCTTAGACAGATCGGGTGAGATTTCTGCCCCAGAGACACAAGGAAACAGACTGTTTCTATTATTGCCTTGGTCCGTTAGCCCACATCCACAGGAAAAAGCGAAAAGCAGCGATCTTAGGTGAGACCGGCCGGATGAGGAGAAGAGAGTGAACAAGCCCTACGGCCAGTGTCTCCGACACGGACCTCCTCTCCTATGCACAGTCTCCACTACAAAAAGCTAGAAGCGGGGGTAGTCTCACAGAGTGTCCTCAGCTTGTTAGACGCTGAGCTGCAACGCATTTGCCCTGGCTGCGACGTGCTTTTGAATAACGAAGTCAGAGGTTCCTGAACTGACTGCCGAAAGCATCTGTGAGTAGTATCTGCCTATTACATGCTACACACACTCTCTCCTCACAAGGACCCAAGGCTCATACCTACTCCCAACTCAGACGGCTGCAGCAGCGCATATTCAAAAGCTTGACACTGCTACTATAGACCTAGCTATACACAAGGTCAGACAGCCCTGAAATCCTGGGGTATTGGCCCTCTTACAGTCTGCTCCATTAAATAACTCTCACTTCTGGGTCACACTGGGAATTTATTTCACCAGCTCACTATCTACCCTAACTCTGAGTGATATCATAGGCTTTCAACAATGGCCTGCACAGTGTTTTTCAATTAGGGCCCAGCTAATGCCCTTATTACAGTGAACTTCACAGTATCCTGAGGACTTGCCTTTTTAATCCAGTTTCTGCTCAATCTGACATAAGAGGCTGATCCCCACCACATATACCTACCAGGTACTTGATGAACTACATTATATTAAAAGGCCCAGCTTTGTTCATATAACAGAACTTTAAGATCCCCCCTCAATCCGCAGAGGAGGAAATACTTAGGATTTGCCCTGTGTGACCTCCGCATATGCCTACCTATAATACTGGGCCATATTTTGAGCCTTCACTCTTAGTGACCTCAGTTAGTCCCCTCCTCCCTTTCCCGCGGGACCTAAGTGCCTGTGGGTCATACCCCATTCCCCTTCCTCGACTTTGCCAATAGGAGGCACACCCCCAGGAGGGAGACTATCTGTCCCAGAGACCTTGGACAGCAGATAGCCCTCTTCACCTGCCCTGTGGGTGGGAACTCTTTCCAGCCTAATTACCCACCCTCTTTGGAAGCTTGCACATTTATTATGCAGACCTAAAGACTCCAATGTAGGGGAACCGGGTGGATTATCCCCCCCAGCCTCATCCACAGTCAAGGGGGACCCCCTACTAGAGTCTCATTTACTACTATCATCTTGCAGGCCATTCCTGAGGCCCTCCTCAGCATCTATGGCTCATCTATGGCTCATAACGTGAGGAAAAAGATGAAACATCAGGGACAGCCTAAAAGAACCCTAAACGATCATTTTCATAGCAAGACCACTTCAGATGTTGAGGGATCTGAGGATGATTCCAGAGATGAAGCCGCAACATATAACCCTCCTCTTAAATCCCACAATCCCTTAAAAGAATGTCAAGGTATCCCGCAATCTGCTGTGCTAGACTCCATCAAAGCCCTTTCAGAGAAGATGGACACCCACTACTTGTCTCTCAGACAAGATCTAAGAAATTCCGTGAGTAAAATTAAAGAAGACATTGCCTCCTTGGGTGAGCGCACGGAAACTCTTGAACGAAAACACGAGGACCTGAGCATAGACCACACAAATCTCCTTTCCTATTCTCAGAACCTAGCCGAACAGATCTCGGACATAGAAGCTAAATTGGCGGATATGGAGGATAGATCGCGCAGAAACAATCTGAGGATCAGAGGCATTTCTGAGGACGTTAGCGCAACAGATCTGCCCAAGCATCTCTCTGGTCTATTTGGGGAGCTGCTTGGATCCATTACAGAACAAGAATCCATCATAGACAGAGCTCATAGAGCACTACGTCCAAGGAATACTTCTTCTGACATTCCAAGAGATGTTATTCTCAGGCTGCATTATTTCACCTTTAAAGAGAAGGTTCTTAGAGCCTCGTTTCGGAATAAAAACCTCAAAACGCCATACGATTCAATCCAAATATTTCCGGACTTATCTCCATATACACTTGCAAAGAGACGGACATTCCAACAGTTCACGCAGAATCTGCGCCGCCTTAATTTCAAATATAGGTGGGGCTTCTCGGTCAAGATCTTCTTTCGACATGAGGACCGCACCTATGTAATTTCCTCTCGAGACCAGGGGATGAAGATCTTACAATCACTGGGCCTAACTCAGGCTGTTGACTGTAACCCCAAATCTTCTGGTCAGGGAAGTAACCTCAACTCTTCAGCACCAGATTGGCAACCCTCCCCCAGGAGATCCTCATCACAGACCAAGAGAAAAGATTCACCTGATCCCAAGAGCCCTTCTTAAACAGCTTATAGGATCTTTAGTTTTAGGATCCAGTAATTTGCCTAAACCCTTTAATTGAGCACATGTACGGGTACTTATCTTACTCCCATTATTTGATTTTGCTCAATATACACAGCCTTGGATCTGCTATGATGAGCAGAGGCTATAAACTCTCATCCACACACTTTATTTTGAGCTTACACACGGGTACTTTCTTACTCTTGTCATAATGACAGCTCAAATACAATATACACATTGGACCTCTGGGTCTAACCAAGACTCCCCTTTTAAGTCAACTGCACTTCCACTTAGTGGGGTTCTCATCTCCTTGGTCTTTACTTCTTATTAGTATGTCTTGTTCCTTTTTTCTCTCTCCCACCTTTCTTTTCACGGCTTCTTTCTCCCCATATAGGGGAACTTAACTTTACATTATGTGGATTTTCAGTGACTATTAGCCAAGAACTCATTTAACATACCACAGATACCTGATTTATATAGTGTTAACATACCTAATTGTTGATTTATGGTTTTGTATTTTTGACTGCCTGTTGTATACTTCAACTAATGTTATACTTCTATTCATCAGGATGTTACAGTTTGACATCTAATACCCCCTACCTACTTACCCCCCCCCCCCTCTTGTTGAAGCTCCCATTTTCTCATACTCTCCTCCTTGCTCATACACTTTACCATCTTTTGTCTGGGGGGCCCCACCCCCCTTCTACTCCTCTACACACCTACTTATCTACACACACCTCTATCATAGTCCATATATTACCAAGATCCTTATCAGATACCACTTAATCTTATTGCTGCCACCTCGCATACATATTTCTACTCTCTCATACTATTCCTCTACAGCTGTCCGAGGTAAATATAGTCCTTACTCCGCCTCCTCCCCTCCCATTTACTCAAGCAGCTACTGTCTGCTGTATCCTAATCAATTTTTTATTGTGTTTTTTAATATTTCTTGAATACTTTCTTCTGGTGCAGCTAGACCCTGTTCAAACTCAGATTCCTATTCAAATCTAACCTGTTGCTTTTACCTCAGAGGTCACACATTATAATATAACTCCACTATTTACTTCTCCTCCCTATAGTATACCTGCGCAAATCATATCTCACCCTGCCTCCCTCCCCTCCCTTGGGGCCTTTTTTTTTCTTCTCCCCAGCACAGCAGTATGGACAGTCTTTGTCTACTCACCCTAAATACCAAGGGTCTCAACTCACCTTCGAAATGCAGCTTACTGACGACTTTCCTACGAAAAACCAAGACTGATATAGGGTTCATCCAAGAAAAGCACTGGACAACGAACCAAGGTACCACATATGCCTCAAGGGGGTACCCGATAGTCTTAAGAGCTTCCTTTCAGTCAAAATCCAGAGGGGTAGCCATATATATTAGTAACAACATCAAATTTTAACCCATATACTTAGAATTAGACCCTCAAGCTCGTTACATCATGCAGGTCTGCAAAATAAATAATCACGTACTAACGCTGGTAAATATTTATGCACCCAACACTAAACAAATTAGATTTCTCACTAAGATCGGTGTCGGCAGTGAAAAAAGGGGACATTTTAATTTGATCTGGGATTATACACTTGATAAAACAGGACCTAAGATCTCTACCTCTGAGAGAGCAATACACCCCCTCTCCAAAGCCTTTCAAAACATAATACTCCAATATGACTTATACGACTGCTGGAGGTCACTGCATCCGCTAGATAAGGAATACATACGAATACCATCCATATCGTGGTCTGATCACAATGCTGTCACTCTGACTTTAGGTCCACACTTAACCTGCACTTCTCCCCCTACGTGGCAGCTGAGAAATTACATGGTCACAGATCCCATTCTTAAAATAGGAATGCAGGAGAAAACTGTAGAATTTTTCACTATAAATGACACACCACAGCTTACAACTGAGGTTCTTTGGGCTACTCTCAAATCTGTTTTGAGAGGCTACTTTATTGCTCTAGAGGCTGAGGCCCGCAAGCAAAGAGGGATTTCATTATCCACTCTTTCAGCACAGCTTCAAACACTTAGGTTATCTTAGGTTGCCCTATATCTCTTCTTAATCTTGATACAAAGCTATACGCGAAAATCCTCGCCAAAAGACTTTCAAAAGTTATCACTTCATTGATCCACTCAGACCAAGTGGGATTTGTCCCACAGAGGGAGGGCCCAGATGTCACCAGAAGGGTTCTAGATGTCCTGTCGATCATAGCAAATAAGAGGGTCCCAATCCTTACCCTGTCTCTAGACGCAGTTCACTGAGGGAGATTGGAGATGCTTTCAAATCTTATTATCATGCCCTATATAATATCGAGGAGGAATTAGATTACCCTCCATCTAATCCAACGGACATTAGACTCTTTCTAGAATCTTTACAGTTGCCCCTTCTTTCTCCAGACCATTTTTCGGTGCTAACTGATCCCATAACACTCGAAGAAGTCCAACTTGTAATTAAAGACATGAAATTGGACAAATCCCCTGGCCCAGATGGCTTCACAACCCACTTCTATAAGACCTTTCAACCCTTAATAGCTCCAACCTTATGTAAACTATTTAGAGAGATAATGAAAAAAGTTTCCTTTACCAGAGAATTTCTAGAAGCAACAATCACCACTATTCTAAAGCCAGGAAAACCTTCTGAACTTTGCAGTAGCTATTGCCCTATATCTCTTCTTAATCTTGATACAAAGCTATACGCGAACATCCTCGCCAAAAGACTTTCAAAAGTTATCACTTCATTGATCCACTCGGACCAAGTGGGATTTGTCCCACAGAGGGAGGGCCCAGATGCCACCAGAAGAGTTTTAGATGTCCTGTCGATCATAGCAAATAAGAGGGTCCCAATCCTTACCCTGTCTCTAGACGCAGAGAAGGCTTTTTACAGGGTGAGATGGGAGTACCTTTGGATCACGATGCAAGCTTTTAATATCCCAGACACCTTTGTTCAGGCTGTACAAGCTCTCTACTCATCTCTTTCTGCTAGAGTGAAAGGAGTTGGACTTAGGTCAGATCCCTTTCATATAACCAATGGCACAAGGCAGGGCTGCCCACTTTCACCCCTCCTTTTTGCTTTAGCGATGAGCCCTTAGCTCAGGCGATTAGGCTAAATCCCCAAATCACTGAAGTACAATTAGCAACTTCTTCCCATAGTATTTCCCTGTACGCGGATGATATTACTCTGTTTCTCACCTCCCCAACTATCTCACTACCCACAGTATTTGACCTACTTAGACGCTTCGGACAACTCAGCTATTACAAACTAAACATAAATAAAACAGAAGCGCTATATATAAATATTTCCTCTCAAGAACTAACTTACCTAAAACACACATATCACTTCCAATGGAACCCACATGCCATTAAGATCTTAGGGACGTTCTTGAGTCCTGACCCGGAAACCACAATTACGAAAAATTTCACTGATAGGCTAACAGAATTACGGAACCTTCTGTCCTCATGGGAGTACCGTGAGATCTCATGGACAGGGAGAATAGCTGCGATAAAGATGTCCTTCATACCCAAAGTTACTTACTTGTTCAGATGTATTCCATACAACATCCAACAACCCCTTCTAAATAAATTACAATGTCTTATTACTGCTTTCGTATGGAAAGGTAACAGGCCCAGAACATCTAGGACTACCTTGCAGAGACCGATTACACATGGGGGATTAGCCCTTCCCAACATCATTCTGTATTATACAGCAGAAAGACTGTCTCATCTCTTTTGTTGGTGTCTCACAGATGATCAACCAAGATGGTTTGATGCAGAGCTCTCGGCCCTCCCATCAGGACTAGTCCTATCTGACCTCTTATGGATTCCCCCCCACTACAGGGAAAAAAAAACTAACTTACCCCCAATTATTGCAGATGCCCTCCAGTTTTGGAGTCAGGTGAGACATAATCCAGATCTAGCTACACACCCCTCCCCGGTACTCACCATGAGTGGAGCGCTTCTTGGTCTCCCAGACTCACATCTCTTGGCTTGGCGACCTCTCGCCCCCATCTTGGCTATGGACCTTTATGATCAAAATCAGTGGCTCACACATACGCTGTTCTGTGCAAGATTCAATATCCCCCCTCTCTATACTTTGAAGCCTTTCGTCTTTGCACGTGGTTGAAAACATGGGGATATCCGGGAAACAACCTTAGATCACCTTCAAAATGGGAGACTATATGGATCCAAGGTGGTGGCCTTATACATGCCCTGTCTTTTCACTACAATCTCCTTCTCGAACCCACCACTCTTCATAAAATAGCTCAACATAGAGCCTGGGAAAGGGAGATAGGCTTCACTGCCGATACCGATACATGGCATTCGCTTATCACTGCAACTAAAAAACTCCTACACTGTGCTACTCTATGGGAGCAACAGTATAAAATTCTGGTCAGATAGCATTTAACGCCCTCTACCTTACACAGGATTTTTGGCACTCAATACCCACTGTGTCGGAGAGAATGTGGGCAGTTGGGGACCCACCTACACGTGTGTGGTCTTGCCCCAAGATCCAGCCACTCTGGCGGAACCTCTTCAGATATCTCTGCTTCACATACATCTACTGAGTTTGACACAACCCAGAGAAGCCCTAGTAATATACCTCCTTATGGCTACAAAATTAATGATTGCCAGAATGTGGAAGCATAAAGACCTTCCCCCTTTATCTCAAGTTCTCACTGCGGTTCATTATATCAAACAGATGGAACTATACTCCCATAGAATTTTAGACAAAGTTGACTTCTACCAAGAGACCTGGTCCCCCTGGATCGAGAAATACCCGGACTGATCTAGACTTTTATTTGCTGCCCTTGAGATGAAGTTGATTTCCACTAAGACTCCTGGTCCCTACGGATCTAGACTTGCCCTAACTGACTTAGAATACTAGTAACTCCATATGAGACTTTCTCCCCTTTTTCTCTTCTTTTACTTTTCTTCCCTTCCCCCCTTTCCTTTTTTTTTTCTTTCTCTCGTTATCCCTTCCCAAATTCCCTATCCCTTACACCACACACGGACCTCTATCGATATTTTTGGAATTGTTCCTATTAATGAAGCCTTTCTACTCTTCAGGTCTAGCTGCAAATGATATGATATTCTTTTTTCCATCTAGTATTATTTATGAAAAATTTTGAGGTGCAGAGTTCTAGACACATACAAGAAGATAGGAAGTGACACGGTTTGCTTTACTAATACTGTACAAGTTCAAAGTTTGGTTCTTCTTCTAGTTATTGTTATTTAACTTGCTATCATTTATGTACATTATGAAGTACTTTGTTCTTGTATTGTGATTTTTTTTTCTTTTGGATATATATCTGAACCTGCTCCTCAAACAAAATAAAAATTTAATTAAAAAAATCAGTCGTACCCTCTTTTGACCCCCTTAAGTGGATTTTGGGGAAATGGTAAAACACATGGGGTTTTTCTATTTTTCAAGGAAAATCTAAATACCAATTTTCATGTCTGTAACATTGTCAGTTTTTGAGATATAGGTATCCTCATAAATCAACCCCCCTCTTTTGACCTCCCTTAAGTGGATTTTGGGGAAATGGTAAAACACATGGGTTTTTTTATTTTTCAAGAAAAATCTAAATCCCATTTTTAATGTCTGTAAATCATCGGTTTTTGAGATATTGGTATCCTCATAAATCAGCCCCCCTCTTTTGACCCCCCTTAAGTGGATTTTGGGGAAATGGTAAAACAGGTGTTTCTTTATTTTTCAAGGAGAATCTAAATACTAAGTACATCTGTAACATTGTCAGTTTCTAAAAAAAAAGGAATTCTCATAATTCAGCCCCCCCTTTTGACCCCCTTAAGTGGATTTTGGGGAAATGGTAAAACAGGTGTTTCTTTATTTTTCAATGAGAATCTATATACCAATTTTCACGTTTGTAACATCTTCAGTTTTTGAGATATAGGTATCCTCATAAATCAGCCCCCCCTCTTTTGACCCCCCCTTAAGTGGACTTGGGGGAAATGGTAAAACACATGTTTCTTTATTTTTCAAGGAGAATATAAATACTAATTACATCTGTAACATTGTCGGTTTCTAAAAAAAAAAAAGGAATCCTCATAAATCAGCCCCCTTAAGTTTATTTTAGGGAAATAGTAAAACATGCGATTCTTTATTTTTCAAGGAGAATCTAAATACCAATTTTCACGTTTGTAACATCGTCAGTTTTTGAGATATAGGTATCCTCATAAATCAGTCCCTCCTCTTTTGACCCCCCTTAAGTGGTTTCTGGGGAAATGGTAAAACAGGTGTTTCTTTATTTTTCAAGGAGAATCTGAACACCAATTTTCACATCTGTAACATCGTCAATTTTTGAGATATAGGTATCCTCATAAATCAGCCCCCCTCTTTTGACCCCCCCTTAAGTGAATTTGTGGGAAATGGTAAAACACGTTTCATTATTTTTCAAGGATAATCTAAATACCAATTTTCATGTCTGTAACATCGTCAGTTTTTGAGATATAGGTATCCTCATAAATCAGGCCACCCTCTTTTAATCCCCCTTAAAGGGCCATTATACACTAATTTTTTCTTGCATAAATGTTTTGTAGATGATCTATTTATAATGCCCATAAAGTTTTTTTTTAAAAAAATGTATAATTTTGCTTATTTTTAAATAACATTGCTCTGATTTTCAGACTCCTAACCAAGCCCCAAAGTTTTATTTGAATACCATCATCTACCTTCTCCAGCTTTCTCCTGTTTGTGTAAAGGGTCTTTTCATATGCAAAAGAAGGGGGAGGGGGGAGTGTCTTATTTCCCACTTACAGTGGGCTTTCCAACTGCCTTTTCAACAGAGCTAAACTGAAAGCTTCTAAGTGCGTTTTTAAACCATTTTATACTGGATTTTTATATCAGTATCTGTACATCTTATTCTTTATAGTAGTGTCTATTACATGCAATTATATGAAAATGAGTGTATACTGTCCCTTTAAGTTTATAATGGGGAAATGGTAAAACAGGTGTTTCTTTATTTTTCAAGGAGAATCTAAATACTAATTACATCTGTAACATTGTCGGTTTCTGAGATATAGGTATCCTCATAAATCAGCACCCCCTTTTGACCCCTTTAGGTGGATTTTGGGGAAATGGCAAAACACGTGTTTCTTTATTTTTCAAGGAAAATCTAAATACCAAATACATATATCTCAAAAACCATTGTCGGTTTTTGAGATATAGGTAACCTCATAAATAAGTCCCTCCTCTTTTGACCCCCCTTAAGTGGATTTTGGGGAAATGGTAAAACGTGATTCTTTATTTTTTAAGGAGAATCTAAATACCAATTTTCACGTTTGTAACATTGTCAGTTTTTGAGATATAGGTATTCTCATAAATAAATCGCCCCTCTTTTGACCCCCCTTAAGTGGATTTTGGAGAAATGGTAAAACACGTGTTTCTTTATTTTTCAAGGAGAATCTAAATGCTAATTACATCTGTAACATTGTCGGTTTCTGAGATATAGGTATCCTCATAAATCAGCCCCCACTCTTTTGACCCCCCCTCAAGTGGATTTTGGGGAATTGGTAAAACAAGTGTTTCTTTATTTTTCTAAGAGAATCTAAATACCAATGTTGACATCTGTAACATCTTTTGTTTTTGAGACATAGGTATCCTCATAAATCAGCCCCCCCCCTTTTGACCCCCTTAAGTGGAATTTTGGGGAAATGGTAAACACGAGTTTCTTTATTTCTCAAGGAGAATCTAAATACCAAATACCTATATCTCAAAAATCATTGTTGGTTTTTGAGATATAGAGATCCTCATAAATAAGCCCCCCTCTTTTGACCCCCTTAAGTGGATTTTGGGAAAATGGTAAAAACATGTGATTCTTTATTTCTTTCATGTAATTAGCAAGAGTCCATGAGCTAGTGATGTATGGGATATACATTCCTACCAGGAGTGGCAAAGTTTCCCAAACCTTAAAATGCCTATAAATACACCCCTCACCACACCCACAATTCAGTTTTACAAACTTTGCCTCCCGTGGAGGTGGTGAAGTAAGTTTGTGCTTAAGATTCTTCGTTGATATGCACTTCGCAACAGGTTGAAGCCCGGTTTTCCTCTCAAAGTGCAGCGAATGTCAGAGAGACGTGAAGAGAGTATTGTCTATTTGAATACAATGGTCTACCTCTAGGGGATCTATTTCATAGGTTCTCTGTTATCGGTCGTAGAGATTTCTTCTCCTACCTCCCTTTTCAGATCGACGATATACTCTTATATACCATTACCTCTACTGATTCTCGTTTCAGTACTGGTTTGGCTATCTGCTATATGTAGAGGAGTGTCCTGGGGTAAGTAAGTCTTATTTTTTGTGACACTCTACGCTATGGTTGGGCACTTTATATGTAAAGTTATAAATATATGTCTATAAACTTATATTTGCCTTGATTCAGGATAATCAGTATTCCTTTTTAAATACAGACTGTCAGTTTCATTATTGGGATAATGCATTTAATTATTTTTTTTACCTTTAAAAATTTCATTTGACCATTTTTTCCTGCATGCTGTTAGGCTCACGGGGGCAGAAAATGTTTCTTTTTATTACGTCATTTTTGGCGCAAACTTTTTTGGCGCTAAAATTTTTTTTCATTTCCGGTGACGTAATTTTCGCCGGAAGTTGTATTCTGTTACGCATGCGTATTCAGACATTTTTTTGCGCCAAAAAAATGTGGGCGTCTTTTTTACTCACATTATTAAAACATTTCTTTTTCTTTGCTTCTGGTTCTAGAAGCTTATTTTTTGCATGCTTTCCCATTCCTGAAACTGTCATTTAAGGAATTTGATAATTTTGCTTTTTATGTTGTTTTTTCTATTACATATTGCAAGATGTCTCACCCTGACCCTGGATCTAAATCCACTAAAGGACAGACGCTGCCTGATGCTGGTTCTACCAAAGTTAAGTGCATATGTTGTAAACTTGTGGTAACTGTTCCTCCAGCTGTAGTTTGTGAAAGCTGTCATGATAAACTTTCCAATGCAGATTGTGTTTCTATTAGTAATAATCCTTTACCTGTTGTTGTTCCTTCAACATCTATTGTTCAGGATGTTCCTGTTAATGTTAATGAATTTGTTTCTAATTCTATTAGGAAGGCTCTGTCTGTTATTCCTCCTTCCAGTAAACGTAAAAGGTCTTTCAAAACTTCTCACATTTCAGATGAATTTTTAGGTGACCGCCATCATTCTGACTTATCTGTTTCTGATGAGGTTTTTTCCGGTTCAGAAGATTCTACTTCAGATATTGATACTGCTAAATCTTCATATTTATTTAAGATGGAGTTTATTCATTCATTACTTAAAGAAGTTTTGATTGCTTTAGATATGGAGGAGTCTAGTCCTCTTGATACTAAAACTGCTAAACGTTTAAATTCGGTTTATAAACCTCATGTGTTAATTCCGGAAGTTTTTCCAGTTCCTGATGCTATCTCAGATGTGATTGCTAGGGAATGGGATAGTCTGGGTACTTCATTTACTCCTTCTCCAAGGTTTAAGAAATTGTACCCTGTGCCATCTGATAGATTGGAGTTTTGGGATAAAATCCCTAAAGTCGATGGGGCTATCTCTACTCTTGCCAAACATACTGCTATTCCTACGGCAGATAGCACTTTGTTTAAAGATCCTTTAGATAGGAAAATTGAATCTTTTTTAAGAAAAGCTTATTTATGTTCAGGTAATCTACTAAGACCTGCTATCTCTTTGGCTGATGTTGCAGCAGCTTCAACTTTCTGGTTGGAGGCTTTAGCGCAACAAGTGACAGATCATAATACATATAGCATTGTTAAACTTCTTCAACACGCTAATAACTTTGTCTGTGATGCCATTTTTGATATCATTAGAGTTTATGTGCAGTATATGTCTTTAGCTATTTTAGCTAGACAAGCTTTATGGCTTAAATCCTGGAATGTAGATATGACTTCTAGGTCAACTTGCTTTCTCTCTCTTTCCAAGGTAATAAGTTGTTTGGTTCTCAGTTGGATTCTATAATTTCAACTGTTACTGGAGGGAAGGGTGCCTTTTTGCCTCAGGGCAAAAAATCTAAAGGTAATTACAGGGCTGCTAATCGTTTTCGTTCCTTTCGTCAGAATAAGGAGCAGAAGCCTGATCCTTCCCCTAAAGGAACAGTTTCCGGTTGGAAACCTAATCCAGTCTGGAATAAATCCAAACCTTCTAGAAAGTCAAAACCAGCTCCTAAATCCGCATGAAGGTGCGGCCCTCATTCCAGCGCAGCTGGTAGGGGGCAGGTTACAATTTTTCAAAGAGGTTTGGATCAATTCGGTTCACAATCTTTGGATTCAGAACATTGTTTCGCAAGGGTACAGAATAGTTTTCAAGGTGAGACCGCCTGTGAGAAGATTCTTTCTCTCACGCATTCCAGTCAATCCAGTGAAGGTTCAGGCATTTCTGAAATGTGTTTCAGACCTAGAGTTAGCTGGGGTAATTATACCAGTTCCAGTTCTGGAACAAGGTCTGGGGTTTTATTCGAATCTATTCATCGTACCAAAGAAAGAGAATTCTTTCAGACCAGTTCTGGACCTAAAGATATTGAATCATTATGTAAGGATACCAACATTCAAAATGGTGAATATAAGAACTATTCTGCCTTTTGTTCAGCAAGGGCATTATATGTCTACAATAGACTTACAGGATGCATACCTGCATATTCCAATTCATCCAGATCACTATCAGTTTCTGAGATTCTCTTTTCTAGACAAGCATTACCAGTTTATTGCTCTTCCATTTGGTCTAGCAACAGCACCAAGGATCTTTTCAAAGGTTCTCAGTGCCCTTCTCTCTGTAATCAGAGAACAGGGTATTTCCTTATTTGGACGATATCTTGGTACTTGCTCAGTCTTCACATTCTGCAGAATCTCATACGAATCAACTTGTGCTGTTTCTTCAAAGTCATGGTTGGAGGATCAATTTGCCAAAGAGTTCCTTGATTCCTCAGACAAGGGTAACCTTTTTAGGTTTTCAAATAGATTCAGTGTCCATGACTTTGTCTCTGACAGAAAAGAGACATCTGAAATTGGTTTCAGCCTGTCGAAACCTTCAGTCTCAATCGTTCCCTTCGGTAGCATTATGCATGGAGATTTTAGGTCTCATGACTGCTGCATCGGACGCGATCCCTTTTTCTCGTTTTCACACGAGACCACTCCAGCTTTGTATGCTGAACCAGTGGTGCAGGGATTATACAAGGGTATCACAAATAATATCCTTAAATCCCAATGTTCGATCATCTTTAACTTGGTGGATGGATCACCATCGTTTAATTCAAGGGGCCTCTTTTGTTCGTCCAACCTGGACTGTGATCTCAACAGATGCGAGTCTATCAGGTTGGGGAGCTGTTTGGGGATCTCTGACAGCGCAAGGGGTTTGGGAATCTCAGGAGGCGAGATTACCAATCAACATTTTGGAACTCCATGCGATTTTCAGAGCTCTTCAATTTTGGCCTCTTCTGAAGAGAGAATCGTTTATATGTTTTCAAACAGACAATGTCATGACCGTGGCATATGTCAATCATCAAGGTGGGACTCACAGTCCTCAAGCTATGAAAGAAGTATCTCGGATACTTGTATGGGCGGAATCCAGCCCCTGTCTAATTTCTGCGGTTCACATCCCAGGTGTAGACAATTGGGAAGCGGATTATCTCAGTCGCCAGACGTTACATCCGGGCAAATGGTCTCTTCATCCAGAGGTTTTTCTTCCGATTGTTCGAATCTGGGGTCTTCCAGAAATAGATCTGATGGCCTCTCATCTGAACAAGAAACTTCCCAGGTATCTGTCCAGATCCCGGGATCCTCAGGCGGAAGCAGTGGATGCGTTGTCAATTCCTTGGAATTATCATCCTGCTTATATCTTTCCGCCTCTAGTTCTTCTTCCGAAAGTAATCTCCAAAATTCTAATGGAGCGCTCACTTGTACTGCTGGTGGCTCCAGCATGGCCTCACAGGTTTTGGTTTGCGGATCTCGTTCGGATGGCCAGTTGCCAACCTTGGACACTTCCGTTAAGGCCAGACCTTCTATCTCAAGGCCCTTTTTTCCATCAGGATCTCAAATCATTACATTTGAAGGTATGGAGATTGAACGCTTGATACTTAGTCATAGAGGTTTCTCTGACTCAGTGATTAATACTATGTTACAGGCTCGTAAATCTGTATCTAGGAAAATTTATTATCGAGTTTGGAAGACTTACATCTCTTGGTGTTCTTCACATAAATTCTCCTGGCATTCTTTCAGAATTCCTAGAATTTTACAATTTCTTCAGGATGGTTTGGATAAAGGTTTGTCTGCAAGTTCTTTGAAAGGACAAATATATGCTCTTTCTCTTCTTTTTCACAGAAAGATTGCTAATCTTCCTGATATTCATTGTTTTGTACAGGCTTTGGTCCGTATCAAACCCGTCATTAAGCCAATCTCTCCTCCTTGGAGTCTTAATTTGGTTTTGTCAGCTTTACAGGCTCCTCCGTTTGAGCCTATGCATTCTCTGGACATTAAATTACTTTCTTGGAAAGTACTGTTCTTTTTGGCTATCTCTTCTGCTAGAAGAGTTTCTGAGTTATCTGCTCTTTCTTGTGAATCTCCTTTTCTGATTTTTCATCAGGATAAGGCGGTGTTGTGGACTTCATTTCAATTTTTACCTAAGGTTGTGAATTCTAACAACATTAGTAGAGAAATTGTTGTCCCTTCATGATGTCCTAATACTAAGAATTCTAAGGCGAGATCGTTACATTCTTTGGATGTAGTTAGAGCTTTGAAATATTATGTTGAAGCTACTAAAGATTTTAGAAAGACTTCTAGTCTGTTTGTTATCTTTTTTGGTTCCAGGAAAGGTCAAAAGGCTTCTGCCATTTCTTTGGCGTCTTGGTTAAAGTCTTTGATTCATCATGCTTATGTAGAGTCGGGTAAGTCCCCGCCTCAAAGAATTATGGCTCATTCTACTGGGTCAGTTTCTACTTCCTGGGCCTTTAGGAATGAAGCTTCTGTTGATCAGATTTGCAAAGCAGCAACTTGGTCTTCTTTGCATACTTTTACTAAATTCTACCATTTTGATGTGTTTTCTTCTTCTGAAGCAGTTTTTGGTAGAAAAGTACTTCAGGCAGCTGTTTCTGTTTGATTCGTCTGCTTATAAAGCAGTTTTCAGTTTTTTTCATTATAAAGATTAAAACTTTTGTTTTGGGTTGTGGATTATTTTTTTCAGCGGAATTGGCTGTCTTTATTTTATCCCTCCCTCTCTAGTGACTCTTGCGTGGAAGTTCCACATCTTGGGTATCTGCTATCCCATACGTCACTAGCTCATGGACTCTTGCTAATTACATGAAAGAAAACATAATTTATGTAAGAACTTACCTGATAAATTCATTTCTTTCATATTAGCAAGAGTCCATGAGGCCCACCCTTTTTTGTGGTGGTTATGATTTTTTTGTATAAAGCACAATTATTCCAATTCCTTATTTTTTTTATGCTTTCGCTCCTTTCTTATCACCCCACTTCTTGGCTATTCATTAAACTGAATTGTGGGTGTGGTGAGGGGTGTATTTATAGGCATTTTAAGGTTTGGGAAACTTTGCCCCTCCTTGTAGGAATGTATATCCCATACGTCACTAGCTCATGGACTCTAAATCTAAATTCCAATTTTCACGTTTGTAACATAGTCGGTTTTTGAGATTATATATCATTTTTGAGATTATTATCCTCATAAATCAGTCCCCCCTCTTTTGACCCCCCTTAAGGGGATTTTGGGAAAATGGTAAAACACATTTCTTTATTTTTCAAGGAGAATCTAAATACCAATTTTCACGTCTGTAACATTGTCGATTTTTGAGATATATGTATCGTCATAAATCAGTCCCCCTCTTTTAACTCCCCTTAAGTGGATTTTGGGAAAATGGTAAAACACGTGTTTTTTTTTAATTTTTCAAGGAGAATCTAAATACCAATGTTCACGTTTGTAACATCGTCGATTTTTGAGATTTAGGCATCCTCATAAATCAGTCCTCACTCTTTTGACCACCTTTAAAAGGACAGTCTAGGACAAAATAAACTTTCATGATTCAGATAGAGCATGTCATTTTAAACAATTTTCCAATTTACTTTTATCACCAATTTTGCTTTGTTCTCTTGGTATTCTTAGTTGAAAGCTTAACCTAGGAGGTTCATATGCTAATTTCTTAGACCTTGAAGGCCACCTCTTTTCAGAATGCATTTTAACAGTTTTTCACCACTAGAGGGTGTTAGTTCATGTATTTCATATAGATAACACTGTGTTCGTGCACGTGAAGTTATCTGGGAGCAGGCACTGATTGGCTAAACTGCAAGTCTGTCAAAAGAACTGAAATAAAGGGACAGTTTGCAGAGGCTTAGATACAAGATAATCATAGAGGTTAAAAGTATATTAATATAACTGTGTTGGTAATTCAAAACTGGGGAATGGGTAATAAAGGGATTACCTATCTTTTAAAACAATAAACATTCTGGTGTAGACTGTCCCTTTAAGGGGATTTTGGGGTAACGGTAAAACTTTTTTTTTTTTTTTTTTTTAAGTATATTTTTTTATTGAGGCAAGGAAAAATGACAATAAACAACAAATATATCCAGTTACGACACAAGCTTAATGAATAGAACCAACCCAATCTCGTTCAAAAGGTACATAAAAATTTCAAGCATTAACAAATCAGTATAGTTACTCTATCGTTATATTCAGCTCGTAGTAGTAAGAATACTTGTAGGTAAAAATTTAAGCTACAGGAAGCGGAAAGTAAGGTAGTTGCAAAATAGCCTCTGATAAAGATTATAGCAAGATATCTGGGTTATGGGTTGTGAGTTGTACGATATAAAGAGTTAAAAGTAATATTTATTTATGTGTAATAGAAAGGGGTAACTGGTATATATACTAATGGTGCCTCATTTTATAACCTTCAGTATAAGAAAATAAGAATACTCCCTAACTTTGCTGTAAAAGGTAGTGTAGCTATTTAGTGCAAGTGGAGGCAAGGTGGGGAGATTAATGTCAAGGTTTTATTTAGGGGGAGGGGGAGTCAGCGGGCCAGAGCCGCTCTAGTTAAGTAGGAGGGGGGGGGGGGGGAGAAGGGGAAGGAGGGCGGAGCCGTTTAATACATCTGTCTAAGGTTTTTTTTTTTTTTTTTTTTTTTTTTTAAGTCTTTAGGGGATTTAGTTACAGAGTAGGGGAGTGTGAGTTCTAATAAGAGTAAGTGTACTGGAGGGAGAATTGATATGTGCTGGGTGCAATGTAGTAGAGGTACCTGGATATAGATATTATAGTTATAAAATATAGAACTTAGTATAAATGCATAGGTATAACACACGCTAAACTCATCGAGAGAGGCATAAGTACATGTTGTATAACATTAACTGAGATATTGTGCTTAATTATATCCTAAATGTTATAATATTTGTCTCCAGAGAATAATAAATAGTCATAGTGAAATACAGATTCCATGGTAGCTAACTATCCACAAGCGGAGACATGAGACCTAGAGAGTACTAGAGCAATGTGAAATAGCCATGCCATGTGATATAAATATCTAAAAAAGATGATATAAAGGACTTTAAACCATACATCATCTTAAGAGATACAATATCAGCAATGAGCTTTGCAAAGCTAGATAACGCTGTTTAGTGATAAATTTATCCTGTCTTATACTATGACATATGTCCAGCGCACTGCAGAAAGAGCCCATGCATCTAACTAAGGAAAGGATGGAAACGTATATGCCAGACAGTGCCCTCCCAGTTAGCACTGCCCAGCAACATCTAGTGATGCCTGCATGGAGACACTGCAGTGACCAGACAAAGTATCTCTAAAATTAAGGGAAATGTTTGGTAATATCAAAGCTCTACATATTTCACTAAAAAACACAGACCAACTCTCTATCTAACTGAGGCATGTATAATAATGTGTATTCTATATAGTGGGGAGCTTTAAAAGAAAGAAGGTAGTAGCTTGTAAGCATAAAATATTAGAAAAACTGTGGTAGGACAAACAGTAGCTTGGCATTAACAGGCTCAGGTCTAAATGGTAAGGAGAACCGTCACAACAATAACTAAATAAACAAAACCAGTGCCCATGGGACTCCTCATCAGACAATTTAAATCTGTCATCATTAACAGTAACCTGTGGGGGTTGGGGAAAACTGAAAGCACTGCAGAAGTCACGTATAGAGTTTTCATCTGTTGTAGTGACAACAAACAGAAGAAGCATTGCAGCCTCTCATTAACCTATACCGCATAAGGTATCCAAGCTGCAAATGCCTGTCAATTCCCATAGCTCAAATGTCCAGCCGGTAAGGGTTAAGTCTTTGCCAGCCATAGTGCAGTTTGTGGAATCCAAAGGTGATAATCTCCCTGGGGGGATCTCAGCTGCAGGCCATCTAAAAATGTTAGACTTCTCCATATTTTGGTTTACTGTCAGCGGGACGTCACTGACTGACTCAGGGTGAGTTCTGGGCATAGGAGAGTTCTTATCAATATCAGAGCGCAGCCCAGGTTCCTCTCTAACAGGGCGCCGCTCCAAACAAGCATTCAAGTCAGGCACTGTGACTGCCTGTATCTCTAAGGTCCCTCCAGAGTAGTACGAGCTGACATCCAGATCAGAAGAGTACGGTCCGGTTTTGCTCCGTGTTCTTTCAGGGTCCAACAGAAGTAAAGTGAGCTCCTGCTTCACCGGGATCAGTCTGGGCTCTGAGTCCATTATAAACTTAGAGAGGGGAAATAGTTCAGCCAGTCTAGGCTCCTGACACTGCGACACAACATCCCTCACTCTGGCCCTGCTTGATAGACATGGGTCTCCCTCACTCTGTGGAGCGTGACTGAGATTGCCGAAGTGGTGAAGTGCCTGTAGTTCTAGGGCCTTGAGTAGAGCCCGGATCTGCAAGTAGGAGTCTTCTGCCATATTTGAGGAGGGTGTTTGGATAAGACTGAGCAGTGCGGCAGAGTAGAACAATGCTATACGATCGTCAGTTTCAGATTATCTACAGCCTGTAAGGGCTTCAAAATGGCGGCAGGATAGTAGGCCTCAGAGTGAGTTCAGGATTTACCGGCTACATCCAGAGTGCAGTTATTGTGACTGAGTGGTGAATTCTTCTCTGGAGAGTTTGATCTCAAACCATTTCCACATAGTCAGTGGAATGGCGCTAGCAGTTGGGTTTTTTGGAAAGTGAGCCAGAGAGCTCCTCTATAGTGCAGCCATTCCTCCCGGATGTCGGCTCCGCCCTCCGTAAAACTTATTTTTAAAGGAGAATCTAAATACCAATTTCCACATCTGTAACATTGTTTTTTTGAGATATAGGTATCCTCAGAAATCAGCCCCCCTCTTTTGAGGAACTTTTGAGGAAAATGGTAAAACACAGAGTAGGTTTACTCTGAACTTCCTCTCAAGTTTGGGTCTAGCCGTACTCTACGCCTCCCTATCCAACTACCACCCTATTTCTCTACTCCCTCTTGCTTCTTGAAAAGCTAGTATATGCACGTCTGTCCCATTTCCTTACATTAAACTCCCTCCTTGACCCACTACAATCTGGATTTCTCTCCCATCACTCCACAGAGACAGCGGCCTAGATTTAGAGTTCGGCGGTAGCCGTCAAAACCAGCGTTAGAGGCTCCTAACGCTGGTTTTGGCCGCCCGCTGGTATTTGGAGTCAGTGATTAAAGGGTCTAACGCTCACTTTTCAGCCGCGACTTTTCCATACCGCAGATCCCCCTACGCCATTTGCGTAGCCTATCTTTTCAATGGGATCTTTCTAACGCTGGTATTTAGAGTCGTTTCTGCAGTGAGCGTTAGAGCTCTAACGACAAGATTCCAGCCGCCTGAAAAAAGCAGGAGTTAAGAGCTTTATGGCTAACGCCGGTTTATAAAGCTCTTAACTACTGTACCCTAAAGTACACTAACACCCATAAACTACCTATGTACCCCTAAACCGAGGTCCCCCCACATCGCCGCCACTCGATTAAAATTTTTAACCCCTAATCTGCCGACCGCCACCTACGTTATACTTATGTACCCCTAATCTGCTGCCCCTAACCCCGCCGACCCCTATATTATATTTATTAACCCCTAACTTGCCCCCCACAACGTCGCCGCAAGCTACTTAAAATAATTAACCCCTAATCTTCCGACCGCAAATCGCCGCCACCTACGTTATCCCTATGTACCCCTAATCTGCTGCCCCTAACATCGCCGACCCCTATGTTATATTTATTAACCCCTAATCTGCCCCCCACAACGTCGCCGACACCTACCTACACTTATTAACCCCTAATCTGCCGAGCGGACCTGAGCGCTACTATAATAAATGTATTAACCCCTAATCCGCCTCACTAACCCTATCATAAATAGTATTAACCCCTAATCTGCCCTCCCTAACATCGCCGACACCTAACTTCAATTATTAACCCCTAATCTGCCGACCGGAGCTCACCGCTATTCTAATAAATGTATTAACCCCTAAAGCTAAGTCTAACCCTAACACTAACACCCCCCTAAGTTAAATATAATTTACATCTAACGAAATAAATTAACTCTTATTAAATAACTTATTCCTATTTAAAGCTAAATACTTACCTGTAAAATAAATCATAATATAGCTACAATATAAATTACATTTATATTATAGCTATTTTAGGATTAATATTTATTTTACAGGCAACTTTGTAATTATTTTAACCAGGTACAATAGCTATGAAATAGTTAAGAACTATTTAATAGTTACCTAGTTAAAATAATTACAAATTGACCTGTAAAATAAATCCTAACCTAAGTTATAATTAAACCTAACACTACCCTATCAATAAAATAATTAAATAAACTACCTACAATTACCTACAATTAACCTAACACTACACTATCAATAAATTAAATAAACACAATTGCTACAAATAAATACAATTAAATAAACTATCTAAAGTACAAAAAATAAAAAAGAACTAAGTTACAGAAAATAAAAAAATATTTACAAACATAAGAAAAATATTACAACAATTTTAAACTAATTACACCTACTCTAAGCCCCCTAATAAAATAACAAAGACCCCCAAAATAAAAAATTCCCTACCCTATTCTAAAATACAAAAATTACAAGCTCTTTTACCTTACCAGCCCTGAACAGGGCCCTTTGCGGGGCATGCCCCAAGAATTTCAGCTCTTTTGCCTGTAAAAAAAAACATACAATAACCCCCCCCAACATTACAACCCACCACCCACATACCCCTAATCTAACCCAAACCCCCCTTAAATAAACCTAACACTAAGCCCCTGAAGATCTTCCTACCTTGTCTTCACCTCACCAGGTATCACCGATCCGTCCTGGCTCCAAGATCTTCATCCAACCCAAGCGGGGGTTGGCGATCCATAATCCGGTGGTCCAAAGTCTTCCTCCTATCCGTCAAGAAGAGGACATCCGGACCGGCAAACATCTTCTCCAAGAGGCATCTTCTATGTTCTTCCATCCGATGACGACCGGCTCCATCTTGAAGACCTCCAGCGCGGATCCATCCTCTTCTTCCGACGACTAGACGACGAATGACGGTTCCTTTAAGGGACGTCATCCAAGATGGCGTCCCTCGAATTCCGATTGGCTGATAGGATTCTATCAGCCAATCGGAATTAAGGTAGGAATTTTCTGATTGGCTGATGGAATCAGCCAATCAGAATCAAGTTCAATCCGATTGGCTGATCCAATCAGCCAATCAGATTGAGCTCGCATTCTATTGGCTGATCGGAACAGCCAATAGAATGCAAGCTCAATCTGATTGGCTGATTGGATCAGCCAATCGGATTGAACTTGATTCTGATTGGCTGATTCCATCAGCCAATCAGAAAATTCCTACCTTAATTCCGATTGGCTGATAGAATCCTATCAGCCAATCGGAATTCGAGGGACGCCATCTTGGATGACGTCCCTTAAAGGAACCGTCATTCGTCGTCTAGTCGTCGGAAGAAGAGGATGGATCCGCGCTGGAGGTCTTCAAGATGGAGCCGGTCGTCATCGGATGGAAGAACATAGAAGATGCCGCTTGGAGAAGATGTTTGCCGGTCCGGATGTCCTCTTCTTGCCGGATAGGAGGAAGACTTTGGAGCACCGGATTATGGATCGCCAACCCCCGCTTGGGTTGGATGAAGATCTTGGAGCCAGGACGGATCGGTGATACCTGGTGAGGTGAAGACAAGGTAGGAAGATCTTCAGGGGCTTAGTGTTAGGTTTATTTAAGGGGGGTTTGGGTTAGATTAGGGGTATGTGGGTTGTAATGTTGGGGGGGGGGTATTGTATGTTTTTTTTTACAGGCAAAAGAGCTGAAATTCTTGGGGCATGCCCCGCAAAGGGCCCTGTTCAGGGCTGGTAAGGTAAAAGAGCTTGTAATTTTTGTATTTAGAATAGGGTAGGGAATTTTTTATTTTGGGGGTCTTTGTTATTTTATTAGGGGGCTTAGAGTAGGTGTAATTAGTTTAAAATTGTTGTAATATTTTTCTTATGTTTGTAAATATTTTTTTATTTTCTGTAACTTAGTTCTTTTTTATTTTTTGTACTTTAGATAGTTTATTTAATTGTATTTATTTGTAGCAATTGTGTTTATTTAATTTATTGATAGTGTAGTGTTAGGTTAATTGTAGGTAATTGTAGGTAGTTTATTTAATTATTTTATTGATAGGGTAGTGTTAGGTTTAATTATAACTTAGGTTAGGATTTATTTTACAGGTCAATTTGTAATTATTTTAACTAGGTAACTATTAAATAGTTCTTAACTATTTAATAGCTATTGTACCTGGTTAAAATAATTACAAAGTTGCCTGTAAAATAAATATTAATCCTAAAATAGCTATAATATAAATGTAATTTATATTGTAGCTATATTATGATTTATTTTACAGGTAAGTATTTAGCTTTAAATAGGAATAAGTTATTTAATAAGAGTTAATTTATTTCGTTAGATAAAAATTATATTTAACTTAGGGGGGTGTTAGTGTTAGGGTTAGACTTAGCTTTAGGGGTTAATACATTTATTAGAATAGCGGTGAGCTCCGGTCGGCAGATTAGGGGTTAATAATTGAAGTTAGGTGTCGGCGATGTTAGGGAGGGCAGATTAGGGGTTAATACTATTTATGATAGGGTTAGTGAGGCGGATTAGGGGTTAATACATTTATTATAGTAGCGCTCAGGTCCGCTCGGCAGATTAGGGGTTAATAAGTGTAGGTAGGTGTCGGCGACGTTGTGGGGGGCAGATTAGGGGTTAATAAATATAACATAGGGGTCGGCGATGTTAGGGCAGCAGATTAGGGGTACATAGGGATAACGTAGGTGGCGGCGGTTTACGGAGCGGCAGATTAGGGGTTAAAAGTGTAATGCAGGGGTCAGCGATAGCGGGGGCGGCAGATTAGGGGTTAATAAGTGTAAGGCTAGGGGTGTTTAGACTCGGGGTACATGTTAGAGTGTTAGGTGCAGACGTAGGAAGTGTTTCCCCATAGGAAACAATGGGGCTGCGTTAGGAGCTGAACGCTGCTTTTTTGCAGGTGTTAGGTTTTTTTTCAGCTCAAACAGCCCCATTGTTTCCTATGGGAGAATCGTGCACGAGCACGTTTTTGAGGCTGGCCGCGTCCGTAAGCAGCTCTGGTATCGAGAGTTGCATTTGCGGTAAAAATGCTCTACGCTCCTTTTTTGGAGCCTAACGCAGCATTTGTTTGAACTCTCGATACCAGAGTTAAATTTATGGTGCGGCCAGAAAAAAACCCGCGGAGCGTTAACAGCCCTTTTACCGCCGAACTCTAAATCTAGGCCAGCAATTGTTAAGGTTACCAACAACCTACTTACAGCAAAATCCAAAGGCCACTTCTTTCTGCTTATCCTCTGTGATCTGTCTGCAACCTTTGAGTCAACCACCCTCTTTTGCTCCAAAACCTCCAATCCTTCGTCATTTGTGACACAGCTCTCTTGAGGTTTTTTTCCTATTTGTCTAACCGTACCTTTAGTGTAGCCTTCTTT
This sequence comes from Bombina bombina, assembly GCF_027579735.1. Lineage (NCBI taxonomy): Eukaryota > Metazoa > Chordata > Amphibia > Anura > Bombinatoridae > Bombina > Bombina bombina. The sequence continues at coordinate 338,384,922 of NC_069500.1, read as the reverse complement.
GGGACATCCACTGCCCCATTACCACTTTCTGTTGGAGTACCGCAAGGCTCTGTCTTCAATCTCCTTCCCTTCTCAATCTACACATCATTATCCTACAGGTTTCAATATCATGTGTATGCCTACAACACCCAAATCTACCTCTCTGCACCAGACCTATCTCCTTCCTTGCTAACCCGTGTCACTAACTGTCTCTCTCATATCTCATCTTGGAAGTCCTTTCACTACATTAAGTTAAATCTCTCCAAAACTAAGTTCCTTATTCCCCCTTATTTTCACAGAAGCATCAAGTCATTAGATCAGCAACAGCTTGCTAGCTCTCCCGAACCTCTTCTCTCTTCTATTGCTTCCTTTTCCTGCCCTGATGAAGCCCTGACGAAACTATCTGCCACTATAACTCTACCCTTACATTGGTCCTTGACAATCTGGCCACACCTACCATAGCTTGGAAATCATACACTCATCCTCAGCCCTGGCATACTCCTCTGACACGTTACCTACGTAGATGTTCCCATACTAATGAGTGACACTGGAGAAAATCTAAGAGTTCAGCTGACTTTCTTCACTACAAGTTCATCTTGATCTCTTCATACAGCCTGATGAAACGGCTCTGTGTAGTCGAGAAATGCGTTGCTGACACTTTTTATATATTTTAATACACTGCAACTAACTTTTATATCCCTGCCGTTGTGTTTGGACTTTATTTCACCCTTCACTATATTATCTACTTGCCGAAGGTAGTGAGTGGCTTTTGGGTGACGTAATTTTTCCATCTCAACACACCCCTCTCACCGGCACTGACAATTGGAACCTTACTTTGGAGGTGTTGGTTCCTGTGTGTTCCGGATTGGCCGTACGTCCCCTCGTGACTAGTTGGCGTTCACCGGTGTGTTCTGTCTGTCGGGCGACAATAAGGTCCCGGCCTGCAATACTTGGCATTTTGAAGTGCCTCCTTGTTTGTAAGTTTCCACTTGCCTTACTGTTTAGGCTTTTTGGTCTGACAATATTACCCTATGTGGCGCCTTCCTATTCCTTTCTACAGGATCATCTTCTGATTCATCTACCTGGGGAGACCTGCCTCTGACTTGACCGTTTTTGGACTTTCCTTAGCGCATCTCTATAGGGTATTTTATCCCTATTTCTTACTATTCTGCCCTTAATCTATTTAAGCAACATTACTTCTCTACTCTTATCTCTACTTATTCTTCAAACCCAAAACGTCTGTTCTCCACCTTCAATACTCTTCTCCGCCCACCTCCACCTCCTACTACAACTTTTCTCTCAGCTCAAGATTTTGCCAGCCACTTCAATAACAAAATTGACTCCATCAGAAATTAAATCATCTCTCAACATACTATCAGTCTCCCACCCCCTCAAAAGCTCACAATCATCCAAAACCCACATAGCCATAAATGTAGCTCTTTTGCCCCTGTTACAGAAGAAGTTTCTGCCCTTATACTGTCCTCTCACCTCACTACCTGTCCCCTCGACCACATCCCCTCACAACTACTCCCCTCCCTCTCTTCAACCCTTACCCCTATATTCACACATGTCTTAAACTTCTCCCTTAGCACTAGTATATTTCCTTCATCTCTTAAACATGCACTGGTCACACCTATCCTAAAAAAAACCTTCTCTCGATCCAACCTTCCCATCCAACTACCGCCCTATTTCTCTACTCCCTCTTGCCTCAAAGCTTCTTGAAAAGCTAGTATATGCATGTCTATCCCATTTCCTTACATTAAACTCCCTCCTTGACCCACTGCAATATGGATTTCTCCTCCATCACTCCACAGAGACAGCAATTGTTAAGGTTACCAACAAACTACTTACAGCAGAATCCAAAGGCCACTTCCCTCTGCTTATCCTCCTTGATCTGTCTGCAGCCTTTGATACTGTCGACCACCCTCTTTTGCTCCAAACCCTCCAATTCTTTGGCATTTGCGACACAGCTCTCTCGTGGTTCACTTCCTATCTGTCTAACCGTACCTTTAGTGTAGCTTTCTCTGGGGCATTATCTGCCCCATTATATATCATGTTGGAAGTCCTTTCACTATGTTAAGCTAAATCTCTCCCAAAATTAGCACCTTATTTTCCCCCTTCCTCCAAAATCCCCCCCCCCCCATTTCTCTATAACTATCGATAACTCCATTATTACCCCTAACCCACATGCCCAATGACTTGGGGTCAAACTTGACTCAGATCTTTCACTCCTCACATTCTGTCCTTGGCTAAAACCTGTCACTTCCTCCTTTAAAACATCTCTAAAATTATACATTTCCTTACACAAGACGCAACTAAGATTTTAATCCACTCTCTCATCCTTTCCCGCCTTGACTACTGCAACTCCATCCCCTCCGGTCTCCCTAGCTGCTGCCTAGCTCCTTTACAATCCATATTGAATGCATCTACCAGGCTCAATCTTATGTTGCTCTTCATCTGCTGCACAACTCTTCTAATCCCTTCACTGGCTTCCTCTTGCCTCCAGGATTAAACACAACATTCTCACTCTTAAATACAAATCCCTCAATTGCACTGCTCCCCCCTACATCTCAGACCTTGTCTCCAGATACTCTCCCTCCCGCCCCCTTCGCTCTGCTCACAATCTCCTCCTCTCCTCCTCTCTTGTTATCTCCTCACATTCCCATTTACAAGACTTCTCCAGACTGGCTCTCATCTTATGGAACTCTCTGCCTCACTCCACAAGACTCTCCCCTAGTTTTGAAAGCATCAAGCGCTCCCTAAAGACTCTACTATTCAGGGATGCATACAAGCTAATAATCGATTAACACTCACAGGTGTAAAAAGGGGAGCTATCACTTTAAATTGTGAAAATGTGAAATATGTGATGGTCTCAAGTGTAGTGTTACTTGACACAGTAAATCATATGGATATATAACCAAATTGCAACATAAGACTGATACTATGATACCAGAGTTCAAAGTATATATGTGATTAAAATCACACAAAAAGGCTGCTCTCCTCAGGGTATAAGGCCGTCACCTTCAGATAAATTCTATAAAGAAAGGACATAGCATAATTCAGCATATATATGACATATGACAGATAGTGAATAGTATACACTCACATGTGGTAGAGCACTATAACGTAGTGTAAACTGGACAGACCCGATCCTCAGAGTTGTCCGGTATAACTCTCCTCTGGTGTATGCAACAAAGGACTTCCAGGTGTCTCTTCACTCAAACATAAGCTCTACAAGAGATAAAACAACCACCACATAGCATACTAATGCAAGGAGAAAAGGGAGACAAATGGTGGATAATATAGGCTCACTCACAGAGGTTAAGAGTAAAAAGGCAATATTTGTGCAAAAATGTATGTAAAGGTTGGTAAATTAAAAAAAGGGGTAGCAAGTAACTTAAGAACAAGTGTTTATTAAACACATATAAAATACAATGACACGTTTCTCAGTATAGCTACTGTTTTTTCAGCCTGAAGAAACAGTAGCTATACTGAGAAACGCATCGCTGTATTTTATATGTGTTTATTAAACACTTGTTCTTAAGTCCTTTGTTGCATACACCAGAGGAGAGTTATACCGGACATATACATTATAGTGCTCTACCACATGTATACTATTCACTATCTGTCCTATTCATATATATGCTGAATTGCACTAAGTGGCACCTTCTCCATTCTTTAAAGAATGAATACAACCTACACTAACCTTTCTAACTCCATAGCTATGCCCTTGAACCCCATTGCATGTAAGCCTATGAGCCCAGCTGTTTGTAGATCAGCTTCATAAGAGCTGACTACAACAGTGCAATTCTCGGCAGGGCCCTCTATCTATTTAATCCCCATAAATGTTATCTTTTATACATCCTATGTTTATAGTAATGTGGAATCTGTTAACACTCTACAAATGCCTGATAATAATCAGGGGCTGAACTACTGGTGATGCAAGGGTCGAGACCGCGACCGGGCCCAGGAGGTCCCTCCCACAGGGGGGCCCAACTACAAACAGTTTTTTTTAAAATTCAATTTAAAAAAAATATTTTTTGTTGCCAATATAACTTTAAGCTTCCCATTTTGATGTGCCGCACACTACCGCTCATATAGGCTAGAGAGCCTAGAGCAGCCCAGGGCGGAAGTAGAGCCTAGAGTTTGCCTGGCTGTCTCCTTCTCCTGACTAACTGCACATGCAGGTAGGTGGGATTCATATGCACATAGCACAAGCAGTTTAGACACTAGGGTCAAACACACCAGGAAGAGGGGGCACGGCAGGTAGGTAACAGGTAGGCTACATATGTACAAGCAGATTACGTCACTAGCGGCAAACACTGGGAGGAGGGGGCACGGCAGGTAGGGGGGCTATTATTCACATAGCAAGTGAGACTAAGGGGCAGCCGCCAAAGAGATGAGCAGCAGCACCGCACAGTCACTGTTGAAGGAGCGCACAATGGTCAGTAAGCCAGTGTGTGAGCTTGGGCCAGGGGGGCAAGAGGAGTGGCAGTCGTGGGTGTCAGCTTTTACTGGAGACAAGTGAAGACTAGAGATCAGATGCTCATATATATTGCTTATATTGTAAAAGTGGACTGACAGTATAAACTAGAATGTGTCCACAGTTTATAAGCAAAAATATTTTCTCTAATCTTCAACTATACTTCAACCAAATAAATGGGTTACAGTAACCCATTTATTTGGTTAAAGGGCTATCTTAATTCCCACCCTTATATCTCCTTACAGCTATCTGTATTTGAAATTGAGGGCAATATTTCACAAAAGTCACTGGCTAAATATTAAGACTGAGGTGCCGAAGCATCTTAAAATTCCCATGTGTGAGTCTTTGGAGAAAACACAAAAGAGTGAGGGCATTCCCAAATTGTTTTACTCTTTTTGTATGTCTCCATAATATCCATATACACACACACACATTTTATATATATATATATATATATATATATATATATATATATATATATATATATATATATATATATATATATATATATATATATATATATATATATATGTATATATATATATATATTAGTAACAACAGAATCAAGTTGTCCATTTATTTATTACCATGATGTTTCGGGATGGTGCCCCTTAATCAGACAGACATACATTGATATATACACACACACATATATATATATATATATATATATACACACACACACACACACACACACATATATATATATATATATATATATATATATATATATATATATATATATACACACACATATTTATATATATATATATATGCACACACTAGGAATATATAAATATTAATCTTCTAAATAGATTTTTAAACTTCTAGTTAACTTTAATTTGTTGACAGTTATAAAGTATAGAAGCTCCAGCACTGATAGTGAATAGGTGAGTGACACTAACACAAACGTCACATGGTATGTTCTGCAATACAGCACAACCCAGATATTAACTCAATAATAATATACTGTATCTGCTCTGCATTACACAGTGCATAAGGTTTCAGTCACCAGCCTTTAAATAATTACAAACTGTTGCAAGCACCAGGCAGTATTAAAGACTCCTCCACCCTGTACCCGCTATTTAATTTGCATGAGAAGCAGAGAGAGCGAGACAGTCAGTGACAGACAGTGACAGAAGTGTGGATAGTCTGCAGACTGCGGTGCAGTAATTTAAAGTAAGTGTGACACAGTCATGTACACACCATGTGCAGGCCTATGCTATGCTGTTTTCTAAACATTAACAAATGAGTGCATGATCATGTCAGTGACTGTTATCCTTCCTAGGTCACACAGTGCAGGAGTGTTTGTCTCTTTCTAATTCTAAGTGTAAGTTGACATGATTAACAGATTTTTTTATTGTGTTACATGTTGCAAAAAAAAAAAAAAGATAAAAAAATTAAATGTATATTTTTTAACTTTTATTTTTTTATTTTTTTTTTGGGGGGGGGGAGCCCTTCATTGATTCTTGTACCGGGGGCCCTGAGATTTCTTGTTACACCTCTGATAATAATAAAAATAATAAAATAGGTTATTATATCTATTTCCATATAAAGGGATTGCACAGGGTTGTCTAAGAGATTAGGTTATGCTACTATAGAGAGCTAATCCCTAGCTATTAATAGTTCTGTTTCAACATCTAATGATCCTAGCTATATGTTACTCCTCCTTTGGGCTGATCTTGTTGTAACCCCTAGTCGGTGATGAGTATACATTCTTTGTCTCCTGTCTCCTCAGAGGGTAACTAGTGCATTCTTCTGGTCCCAGAGTCCAACGATATACAAGTCTCTCTCTGTAATCCTCAGTCACATATCCCAGCTTCTTGTTCTTGAAGGCCACTAGTGCTTCCTTGTATTCCTTCAATTGTACAGATATTGGGGCCTATCTATCAAGCTCCGAAAGGAGCTTGTGGGCCCGTGTTTCTGGCGAGTCTTCAGACTCGCCAGAAACAGCAGTTATGAAGCAGTGGTCACAAAGACTGAGCAGGCGGTCACAAAGACTGAACAGGTGGACAGATATTGCCGGAATTCAACCCGATCGAGTACGATCGGGTTGATTGACACCTCCCTGCTGGCGGCGAGTCTGCAGGGTGCGGCGTTGCACCAGCAGCTCTTGTGAGCTGCTGGTGCAATGCTGAATACGGAGAGCGTATTGCTCTCCGTATTCAGCGAGGTCCACCAGACTTTGTTAAATAGAGGCCATTTTCTCAATCCAATTTTCACTAGTATCCTGTTGTAATATAATGAGGCATATTTATCAAATGTCTGTCAGACCTGATCTGACAGTGCGGATCAGGTCCGACAGACATCACTGAATGCAGAGAGCAATACGCTCTCTGTATTCAGCATTGCACCAGCAGCTCTTGTGAACTGCTTGTGCAATGCCGCCCCCTGCAGATTCATGGCCAATTGGCCGCCAGCAGGGGATGTCAATCAACCTGATCGTACTCGATCGGATTGAATTCCGGCGATCTCTGTCCGCCTGCTCAGAGCAGGCGGACAGGGTTATGGAGCGGCGGTCTTTAGACTGCTGCTTCATAACTGCTGTTTCTGGTGAGCCTGCAGGCTGGCCAGAAACACGGGCCCTCAAGCTCCTTCCGGAGCTTAATAAATGGGCCTCAATATCTTCATCCGTTTCAAATTGGAGTAATTCAGTTCTCACATTCTGTAATAGTTGATGGCACATTATCAACTGTGATACTACTTTATTATACAGCAATTATGCACCACCTAGAGTGGGATTTAAGTGTGGAAGAATCTCCATGACTATTTAATGCAGACAGATCCTGAGGAATGTTACAAACAGAACACACGGTTAAAATCATCTAAGCTAGGGTCCTTTAGGTTCCTTAGCTGTACAACATGTCACTCAATGATACAGGGTAGCAACTTCAAGCACCTACATATGTACCAAAGGTTCCATATCAAATACTATCTGACATGTACAACCAAATATGTAGTGTATATTTTGAGCTATATATGTTGCCTTTTTTATATTGGCAAAACCTCAGATGACATAAAGTTGCGAATGGCTAATCATAGAAGTGCAATCCACACAGCAATAGACAAAGGTAGTAGTGACCAACCAGTAGCCAGGAATTTTGCAGAAAAAGTCCACACTGTGAAGGATTTAAGATTCCTTCTTATTGATCATGTTTCTCCATTAACGAGAGGCAGAGATAGAGAGAAATGTCTTTTACAGTTAGAGGCTCGCTGGATCTTTAGGCTAGATACAGTACACCCTAACGCCTAGATTACGAGTTTTGCATTAAAGGCTGTGCGGTGCTAACGAGCAGTTTATGCTCACCGCTCACTTACAGACAGCTCTGGTATAACGGGTTTTTACAAAACCGGCGTTAGCCGCAAAAAAGTGAGCGAAGAGCAAAATTTTGTTCCACATCTCACCTAAATACCAGCGCTGCTTACTTTAGTGGTGAGCAGGTAAAATGTGCTCGTGCACGATTTCCCCATCGGTATCAATGGGGGAGAGCCGGCTGAAAAAAAACCTAACACCTGCAAAAAAGCAGCGTAAAGCTCCTAACTCAGACCCATTGATTCCTATGAGGAAATAAAAGTTATGTCTACACCACCTAACACCCTAACATGAACCCCGAGTCTAAACACCCCTAATCTTACACTTATTAACCACTAATCTGCCGCCCCCGACATCGTAGACACCTACATTATATTATTAACCCCTAATCTGCTGCTCTGGACACCTCCGCAACCTACATTATACTTATGAACCTCTAATCTGCCGCCCCCAACATTGCTGACATCTACATTTTATTTATTAACCCCTAATCTGCCATCCCTAACATCGCCGCCACCTACCAACATTTATTAACCCCTAATCTGCTGCCCCCAACGTCGCCGCCACTATAATAAAGATATGAACCCCTAAACCTAAATCTAACCCTAACCCTAACACCCCCTAACTTAAATATAATTTAAATAAATCTAAATAAAATTACTACAATTAACTAAATAATTCCTATTTAAAACTAAATATGTACCTATAAAATAAACCCTTAGATAGCTACAATATAACTAATAGTTACATTGTAGCTAGCTTAGGGTCTATTTTTATTTTACAGGCAACATTGTATTTATTTTAACTAGGTACAATAGTTATTAAATAGTTATTAACTATTTAATAACTACCTAGTTAAAATAAAGCCAAATTTACCTATAAAATAAAACCTAACCATAGTTACAATTACACCTAACACTACACTACAATTCAATGCAATCAGCCAATAGGATTGGACTGGCATTCTATTGGCTGATTGGAACAGCCAATAGGATTGAGCTGGCATTCTATTGGCTGTTCCAATCAGCCAATAGAATGCCAGTTCAATCCTATTGGCTGATTGCATCAGCCAATAGGATTTTTTCTACCTTAATTCCGATTGGCTGATAGACTTCTATCAGCCAATCGGAATCTAAGGGACACCATCTTGGATGATGTCATTTAAAGGTACCTTCATTCAACTTTAGTTGTCAGATGAAGAGGATGCTCCGCGTCGGATGTGTTGAAGATGGAACCGCTCCGCGCCAGATGGATGAAGATAGAAGATGCCGTCTGGATGAAGACTTCTGCCCCTCTGGAGGACCACTTTGCCCGGCTTGGATGAAAACTTTTCCCGGCTTCGTTGAGGACCTCACCCCGGCTTGGATGAAGACGTCTCCCAGTAAGTCGATCTTCAGGGGGTTAGTGTTAGGTTTTTTTAAGGGTGTATTGGGTGGGTTTTATTTTTAGGTTAGGTTTTGGGTGGCAAAAGAGCCAACTGCCCTTTTAAGGGCAATACCCATCCAAATGCCCTTTTCAGGGCAATGGGGAGCTTAGGTTTTTTTAGCTAGTATTTTATTTGGGGGGTTGGTTGTGTGGGTGGTGGGTTTTACTGTTGGGGGGTTGTTTGTATTTTTTTTTACAAATTTAATTTAGGTAATTGTATTTAATTTAGTTAATTTATTTAATTATAGTGTAGTGTTAGGTGTTAGTGTAACTTAGGTTAGGTTTTATTTTACAGGTAAATTTGTCTTTATTTTAGCTAGGTAGTTATTAAATAGTTAATAACTATTTAATAACTATTCTACCTAGTTAAAATAAATACAAACTTGCCTGTAAAATAAAAATAAACCCCAAGCTAGCTACAATGTAACTATTAGTTATATTGTAGCTAGCCTAGGGTTTATTTTATAGGTAAGTATTTAGTTTTAAATTGGAATAATTTAGTTAAAGGATTACATTCTGTTATAATTTTTAAGGCAAACAACTAACATATTAAAGTTAATAAACATTAATCAAAACTTACTGACCTATATTTTCTCCAAAACAAAGTTTCATAACGTTATAAAAGTTATTTCTTTTATTCCACGATGATGTCACGTTATCCTGCCCACTATTTTCAGCACTGTGCGTTCAAAATACTTAAACCAATGAAATTGTGTTTAAAGCGCCATTTTGAAACCTAGGTATTGTAAACGGATTGGTACAGAGCAAAGGATACCCACGGAGTGGGTTTGGAAAACAATTACATTTGCAGATTTCTGATATACGGTAGAGATATGTTAATGAAATGCTATTGATAAAAAGCGTATTTGGGGTAGTTAGTTACAGGCATAGAAAATATTTACTTACAGTGGCCCTTTAATGATAGGAATATTTATTTAGATTTATTTAAATTATATTTAAGTTAGTGGGTGTTAGGTTTAGGGTTAGACTTAGGTTTAGGGGTTAATAACTTTAATATAGTGGCAGCGACGTTGGGGGCGGCAGATTAGGGGTTGATAAATGTAGGTAGGTGGCGGCGATGTTAGGGACGGCAGATTAGAGGTTAATAATATTTAACTAGCGTTTGCGAGGCGGGAGTGCGGTGGTTTAGGGGTTAATACGTTTATTATACTGGCGGCGACATTGGGGGCGGCAGATTAGGGGTTAAAAAGTGTTGGTAGGTTGCGGTGACATTGGGGGCGGCAGATTAGGGGTTAATAAATATAATGTAGGTGTCAGTAATGTTGGGGGCAGCAGATTAGGGGTTCATAAATATAATGTAGGTGGCGGCGGTGTCCGGAGCGGCAGATTAGGGGTTAAAAATATTATTATAGTGTTTACGATGCTGGAGGGCCTCGGTTTAGGGGTTAATAGGTCGTTTATGGGTGTTAGTGTACTTTTTATCACTTTAGTTATGAGTTTTATGTTACAGCGTTGTACCATAAAACTCTTAACTGCTGATTTTAAAATGCGTTAGTGATCTTGACAGGGTAGGCTATACTGTTCACTTTTTGGCCTCCCAAAACAGACTCGTAATACCGACGCTATGGAAGTCCTATAGAAAAAAGACTTTACTAAGTTTAAGAAGTGTGCGGTGACCCTAAACCTTCAAGACTCGTAATACCAGCGGTAGTGAAAAAGCAGCGTTAGGACCTCTTGACGCTGCTTTTTTACCCTAACGCACAACTCGTAATCTAGCCGAATGTTAACACATTTGATGATCCACAATATCACTCTCAGGCCAGATACATACAATATAAACATATACAATTGTAACCTTAAACCAATTGTGACTTAAAAACCAAACAGAGCATAAACAGTTACATACCATTTTTGTGATCCACTCTATAGCTGTATGTGTACACACAGTGTAAGCTGAGCTGGTAAGGTTACACTCTGTAATAGTGACTTTGTAACAATGGATGGTATCAGTTAGAACTAGTTTGTCCCTTAGAGACTGTCTTTGTTTAAAACCAATAAGGGGTGTATCATAGCCTCCAAATGGTAAAGATTTGTCCGTTTTGAGAGTATGCCAGTGATCTCGAATAGGGTTTCTAATATGGGTCTTGTCAGGGGCCTATGTAGTAGTAAGGATCATTATTTTCTTCTCCACATTTTGCATGTTACTGGTTAAACATTCCACCTGTGATTGTAATGTGGCTACATTCATCTCCTTCCTGATAAAAGCAGGTTCATACCCCCTTTGCATAAATGTATCAGCCATTTGATCCATTTGGATAAGAGTGTTTAATAGTTTTGTGTTATTTCTAACCACCTTCTTAAATTGTGCCCTTGGAATGGCTTTAATTAGAGTTGCCGGATGACTGCTTTTTGCATGTAAGATTTAATTCTTATATGTTGTTTTGTGATATATGGTAGTTGCTAGTTTACCGCCTTCTTGAAATATCCTTAGATCCAGGAAATCTACCTATTCAGGATTATGGCACTTTTTGAAGCGTACTGGACTTTGTAACCAATTGAGATGTGTGAACCATGCATTAAGGGCATCTCTGTGCCGTCCCAATATGTGATATATATTTAACGTGTATTTTTTAATTATAACATAATACTAAGAGCAGTAGTATCATTATACTATAGATAGGAGAGTTTGTTTACATATGCAGATTGCATGAGATGATGCTTTACCCTTTCAATACGTGGTACTTCCCTATTGGTCTGTTTGATTGAAAGGCCTTAAAGTAAAGTTGCAAACCTAGAAATGCCTTCAGGCATAGCAGCCTTTACCACCAGGTGGAAAATGTGAACCAAACAAGTCATCCTCATGGAGAGCCTTTGCCATACTGGTTGCTCCATCTGTGACTACAAAGCCCATTTCCAACTTGGTGCCTGCCTCCTCTCCTACTACTGCACCATTATCCACCTTAGAGCCTGCAATATATTGTCAGCAGTATGCTGCTCATCAAACACCTCAGAATGGAGTAGGATCGATCTGAAGCACTACCCTTTTCCTCATCACATGCCTTGGGCAACTGCCAGTGTGCCATCAGGGAGAGTAAGGCATGATGGTCACTAGGAGCACTCCATGGCCTATATTTATCAAGCCGTCAACTTACCTGAATTCGACGGCACCAATACTGTCTCCTAACATCACCTAACATTGCGGCCGCGGACCTGAATACGTTCTCCAAAATTATCAAAAAAGCTGTCAAAAAGCCAAGCACCAAGTACGGGGCGATGAGCAGCGGACTGTTGTTAACTAACAGTCATCGATCTCACTGCTCTTCAGCTTTTTTACAGTTTTCTTGGTACCCTGTCACTAAACACCCACACTATACTATACTGTTTACCCCAGAAACCGCCGCTCCCGGAGCCCACCGCAACTCTAATAAATGTATTAACCCCTAAACTGCCACTCTCGGAGCCCACCGCCACCTACATTATACATATTAACCCCTAATCTTCCGCCCCTATACTGTCACCACCTATATAAGGTTATTTACCCCTTTCCTGCCACTCCCAGACCCCGCCGCAACTAAATAAAGTGTTTAACCCCTAAACTGCCGCTCCCGGAGCCCACCACCACCTACATTATATTTATAAATCCCTAATCTGCCCCCTACACCACCGCCACTATATTAAATGTATTAACCCCTAAACCCAAGTCTAACACTAACCCTAACACCCCCTAACTTAAATATAATTTAAATAAATCTAAATAAAATTATTCCTATTTAAAACTAAATACCTATAAAATAAACCCTAAGCTAGCTACAATATAACTAATAGTTACATTGTAGCTATTTTAGGATTTATTTTTATTTGTGATTTATTTTTATTTTACAGGCAACTTTGTATTTATTTTAACTAGGTAGAATAGTTATTAAATAGTTATTAATGATTTAATAGCAACCTAGTTAAAATAAATACAAAAGTACCTGTAAAATAAAACCTAACCTAAGTTACAATTACACCTAACACTACACTATCAATAAATTAATTACCTACATTAACTACAATTTACTACAATTAAATAAAATTAAATAAAATTATCTAAAGTACAACCCCCCCACTAAATTACAGAAAATAATAAAATAATTACAAGTTTTTTAAACTAATTACTCCTAATCTAATCCCCCTAATAAAATAAAAAAGCCCCCCAAAATAATAAAAAGCCCTACCCTACACTAAATTACAAATAGCCCTTAAAAGGGCTTTTTGTGAGGCATTGCCCCTAAGTAATCAGCTATTTTACCTGAAAAAAGTACAATACCCCCCCAACATTAAAACCCACCACCCACACAACCAACCCTACTCTAAAACCCACCCAATACCCCCTTAAAAAAAACTAACACTAACCCCTTGAAGATCACCCTACCTTGAGACATCTTCACCCAACCGGACCGAAGTCCTCCACGAAGCCGGGCGAAGTGGTCCTCCAGACGAGCAGAAGTTTTCATCCAAACCGGCCAGAAGAGGTCCTCCAGACGGGCAGAAGTCTTCATCCAGGCGGCATCTTCTACCTTCATCCATCCGACGAGGAGCGGGTCCATCTTCAAGACATCCAACGCGGAGCATCCTCTCCCAAGGACATCCAATGACTGAATGACGGTTCCTTTAAATTACGTCATCCAAGATGGCGTCCCTTCAATTCCGATTGGCTGATAGAATTCTATCAGCCAATCGGAATTAAGGTAGGAAAAATCCTATTGGCTGATGCAATCAATCCTATTGGCTGATTGGATCAGCCAATAGGATTGAACTTCAATCATATTGGCTGATTGCATCAGCCAATAGGATTTTCCTACCTTAATTCTGATTGGCTGATAGAATTCTATCAGCCAATCGGAATTCAAGGGATGCCATCTTGGATGATGTCATTTTAAGGAACCGTCATTCAGTCATCGGATGTCATTGGAAGAGGATGCTCTGCGTCAGATATCTTGAAGATGGACCGTCTCCACGCCGGATGAAGATAGAAGATGCCGCCTGGTGGAAGACTTCTGCCCATCTGGAGGACCTCTTCTGACTGGCTTGGATGAAGACTTCTGCCCGTCCGGCGGATCGTATGTTACATCACAAAATTCTACTTTTGTCGGTTTGTAGGGTTTGATAACTAAGGCGAATTGGTTCGCCACAAATATGCTGAGGAATTCCAGCATATTTGCGGTTGACGCTTGATAAATAGAGGCCCATAAGTCAGCGATAAAATGCACCCACTGTTTAGCAGCCTCACCAACTTCTGTTTTAATACTGCAAGGCAGGAATGGTTAAGTGAGCTCCTGCTGAAACTGTTGCATGAAGGGAGGCGGTAGTGGGGAGCAACTTTTTTAATTAGATGCTAGAAAGGTTCCCTTTGAAGCATGGTGAAGAACACACCATCGACAGCTACCAGCTGACCTATCAGAAAGTTGTTTTTTTTCTTGACTGCTGCCAGGATATTCCCCTTAAGTGAATCCTCCTAAAATCATCCAAGGTGAGCTGTTAATGTTGTTGTGATGTTGAAGGTGGTATTTGACTCTTTTGATTGCCATCAATACCATTTCCCCTGTCCTGACTACTGCTGGTAGTGCTGCTCCTATAAAGTGGCATTGCGGGCTGTGATAAGGAGATTGTTGTGCTGATGCTGCTGGCCCCATCTACTTCCCTCAATAACACAGCCTTATGGTGCAATCAGAGACGTTGGTTCAGCCCGAAGCTAGTGAGATGACACCACACTCTTCCACAGCTAACTTTGGCCTGGACTACAAGTTGTGTGGTAAACCCGTTGCGGACATACCGTGCAAAATGGGGCTATACCGCTTTTTCCATTGTGCCGCCATTACAAGTCACCCTAAAACTTTCTTTTGTCGTGCGGTATGGTGCGGTAAGCCACATACTGCACACAAACCAACTTCCAACTTGGCGTGCTTGTGCACGTATTCCCCCATAGAGATCAATGGAAATAAAATGTTTCAAAAAAAGCTAACACCTGCAATTGCGAAATAATTACCACATTTTCTCATTCCGTATTAAAATCTATGGAGAAAAGAAACTCTTTCACTACTGGGACTTCCAGACAAAGGGGCATATGTATCAAGCTCCGAAAGGAGCTTGATGCCCCGTGTTTCTGGCGAGTCATCAGACTCGCCAAAAACAGCAGTTATGAAGCAGCGGTCACAAAGACCGCTGCTCCATAACCTGTCCGCCTGCTCTGAGCAGGCGGACAGACATCGCAACAATACAACCTGATCGAGTACGATCGGGATGATTGACAGCCCCCCTATTGGCCGCGAGTCTGCAGGGGGCGGCATTGCACCAGCAGCTCTTATGAGCTGCTGGTGCAATGATGAATATGGCGAGCATATTGCTTGCCGTATTCAGCGAGGTCTGGTGGACCTGATCCGCACTGGCGGATCAGGTCCGCCAGACTTTCATAACTAGAGGCCCATAACTTGCCCAAAATATTAGAGCATTTTTAGCATTTCTGCTATCACTCCATTCAAACAGAAATAGAGCATTGTTTTTTTTTTATTTACATATCAAATCTATATATTTTTTTTAACCCCTTAATGACAACTGACGTACCAGGTACGTCATGCATTAACTTACAGTTAATGACAATAGACGTACCTGGTACGTCAGTTGTCTAAGAGAGTGCTGGAAGCGATCGCAATCGCTTCCAGCAGCTCTCAGGGTATTGCAGTGATGCCTCCATATGGAGGCATCCTGCAATACCCTTTCAGAAGACTCCGATGCAGAGAGAGCCACTCTGTGGCCCTCTCTGCACCGGTAGTGATGGTGCCGGTTCGTTGGTGGGTGGGAGCGCAACAGGGAGGCGGGTGGGCGGCCCATCGCTACCCGGCATCCGGCTCCTGTAAGTGCAATGTGCACGCCGGGTGCCGGGAGCGTGCGGGGGCGCGCATGCCCGTGCGCGTGCGCGCGCGCGATTAGCTACCCACACTGACACCAATGAGGAGGGAAGAGGGGGGAAAAAATAAATATATAAGGATCTGGGAGGGGGAGGGGGTTGGGGTATTGTGGGGGGCTGCTACACTACAGAAAACATTTAAAATGGCAATAAAAGATCAAAAAAACACTTTTTTTGGGGGCAAATTGGGTACTGGCAGACAGCTGCCAGTACCCAAGATAGCGGCAATTAGGTAGGGGAGAGGGTTAGAGCGCTGGGGGGGGGATCCTTTTATTTAGTACTGGCAGACTTTCTGCCAGTACTTAAGATGGCGGGGACAATTGTGGGGTGGGGGAGGGAAGAGAACTGTTTGGGAGGGATCAGGGGGTGGGATGTGTCAGGTGGGAGGCTGATCTCTACCCTAAAGCTAAAATTAACCCTGCAAGCTCCCTACAACCTACCTAATTAACCCCTTAACTGCTGGGCATAATTTACGTGTGGTGCGCAGCAGCATTTAGCGGCCTTCTACTTACCAAAAAGCAACCCCAAAGCCATATAAGTCTGCTATTTCTGAACAAAGGGGATCCCAAAGAAGCATTTACAACCATTTGTGCCTTAATTGCAGAAGCTGTTTGTAAATAATTTCAGTGGGAAACCTAAAGTTTGTGACAAAATTTGTGAAAAAGTGAACTTTTTTTTTTATTTGATGACATTTGGCGGTGAAATGGTGGCATGAAATATACCAAAATGGGCCTAGATCAATACTTTGGGTTGTCTTCTAAAAAAAAATATATACATGTCAAGGGATATTCAGGTATTCCTGACAGATATCAGGGTTCCAATGTAACTAGCGCTAATTTTGAAAAAAAGTTGTTTGGAAATAGCAAAGTGCTACTTGTATTTATGGCTCTATAACTTGCAAAAAAAGTAAAGAACATGTAAACATTGGGTATTTCTAAACTCAGGACAAAATTTAGAAACTATTTAGCATAGGTGTTTTTTGGTGATTGTAGATGTGTAACAGATTTTGGGGGTCAAAGTTAGAAAAAGTGTGTTTTTTTCAATTTTTTCCTCATATTTTATATTTTTTTTATAGGAAATTATAAGATATGATGAAAATAATGGTATCCTTAGAAAGTCCATTTAATGGCGAGAAAAATGGTATATAATATGTGTGGGTACAGTAAATGAGTAAGAGGGAAATTACAGCTAAACACAAACACTGCAGAAATGTAAAAATAGCCATTGTCATTAAGGGTAAGAAAATTGAAAAATGGTCCGGTCATTAAGGGGTTAAGTAGACAACCCAAGGTTTTGATCTAGGCCCATTTTGGTATATTTTATGCCACCATTTCACCACCAAATAAAAAAAAATTGGTACTTTTTTCACTTACTTTGCTGCTTGTTCAATCATGTCACAAATGCTTGTAAAAATTTCTCTGGGTTCCCCTTTGTTTAGAAATAGCAGACATATATGCTTTTTCTTTTTGGTAATTAGAAGGCCGCTAATTGCAGCTGCGCACAACACTTCTTTCATTCCCAACAGTGAAGGGATTAATTAGGTAGCTTAAAAGGTTAATGTTAGCGTAGAGATTAGCCTCCGGCCTGACACTATCCACCCCCTGATCCCTACCTGATCTAAACCTCCCCTGCCCTAACTATTGCCGCCATCTTATAAAACTTAATTTCTGCCATAAAAAAAATTATATATTTTTTTTTCCCTCTAACTCGTGTAACCCTCACCCGCAATCTTTAGTTAAGCCCCCCCAAATCCCCAGATCGCATTTTCAATAGCATAGCTGCTGCCTTCCCTGCCTGTCCCTTTATTATAAATTTGCCATAGTGTAGGGCCTCTCCCACTTCCTCCCACTCCCTCCTGCCTCCCCTGCTGGGCCACCCGACCACCGGCTCCAGTAGAAGATTGTTACAGACGGCGACACACATAGTGTCACTGTCTACAACGATCAGGTGTCTGCCTTCATATAGAGGCGGAGCACCGATCGCACTCTGGCTCCATATGCGGGAGATGCCTGAACCTTCAGAAGCTCCAGATCTCAGCTGTAACTTAACAGCCGAGATTGCTGGAGCATCCTGAAGCGATGACGTATATATACGTGGTGCGGAATGATAGCAAAAGTACCGCACAACGTATATATACATCGTTTTAGGTGAAGGGGTTAAAAACCTAACACCTTAACATAAGCCCCTTGTCTAATAACCCCTAAACCGCCATCCCCCCACATTGCCAACAATAAATAAAGCTATTAAGCCCTAAACCGCCGTCCCCCCAAATAGCGACTAACTAAATAAAGCTAATTATCCCTAAACCTGTAAAGAGCCGATAGCAAACTGCAAGTTACCCATGGTGAACCCACTGAAATAAAAAAAAATGTTTCAGTTAGATGAGAAGTACACTGTACTATGATATATCTAATACAAATAGTATACTAGTAAGAGTATAGGCAACAGACATGCACTGTATGCACATAGCCAGCTACTGAGAAATTATTATTTTTATTACTGTTAACCCACAGTGCCCCTCCCCCCACTGCAGTAACAAATATTGTTTCAATTAGATGAGGAGTACACCGTACTATGATAAATGTGATACAGATAGTATAGTAGTAACAGTATAACAATAGGCATGCACTTTGTACAATATAGCTAGAAACTAAGAAATCAAATTATTATTTTTATAATTATGATTATTATTGTTGTTGTTATTTATTTTACATCAAGTTAAGTGACAAAAGCAGTACTTATATACTCTTTGCTGAGGCGTCATAAACTTCTGTGAGATTCAAGTCTTTAACTTGTGCTTTATACTGAGCCATGTCTTTCATATGTGTATAACCAGTGACGTATGGCTTATCCAGCTATTTGTTTTTTTGTCCGGTCTGAGGGTCAGGGCCACCGCTGTGAATCCTTCTGGATTAGCTCTCCTACTTTGGAGTCTCACTATTCCATTCCTTTGCGGCTGTTGTGAGATTAGCGTGCCCAGGCCTAGATTTGGAGTTTGGCGTTAGCCGTGAAAACCAGCGTTAGAGGCTCCTAACGCTGGTTTTAGGCTACCGCCGGTATTTGGAGTCAGTGATTAAAGGGTCTAACGCTCACTTTTCAGCCGCGACTTTTCCATACCGCAGATCCCCTTACGTCAATTGCGTATCCTATCTTTTCAATGGGATCTTTCTAACGCCGGTATTTAGAGTCGTTTCTGAAGTGAGCGTTAGAGCTCTAACGACAAAACTCCAGCCGCAGGAAAATAGCAGGAGTTAAGAGCTTTCTGGGCTAACGCCGGTTCATAAAGCTCTTAACTACTGTACCCTAAAGTACACTAACACCCATAAACTACCTATGTACCCCTAAACCGAGGTCCCCCCACATCGCCGCCACTCAATTTTTTAACCCCTAATCTGCCGACCGCCACCTACGTTATACTTATGTACCCCTAATCTGCTGCCCCTAACCCCACCGAGCCCTGTATTACATTTATTAACCCCTAACCTGCCCCCCACAACGTCGCCGCCAGCTACTTACAATAATTAACCCCTAATCTGCCGACCGCAAAGCGCCGTCACCTACGTTATACTTATGTACCCCTAATCTGCTGCCCCTAACACCGCCGACCCCTATATTATATTTATTAACCCCTAATCTGCCCCCCTCAACGTCGCCGACACCTGCCTACACTTATTAACCCCTAATCTGCCGAGCGGACCTGAGCGCTACTATAATAAAGTTATTAACCCCTAATCCGCCTCACTAACCCTATCATAAATAGTATTAACCCCTAATCTGCCCTCCCTAACATCGCCGACACCTACCTTCAATTATTAACCCCTAATCTGCCGACCGGAGCTCATCGCTACTATAATAAATGGATTAACCCCTAAAGCTAAGTCTAACCCTAACACTAACACCCCCCTAACTTAAATATAATTTAAATCTTACGAAATTAATTAACTCTTATTAAATAAATTATTCCTATTTAAAGCTAAATACTGTTCCGATCAGCCAATAGAATGCAAGCTCAATCTGATTGGCTGATTGGATCAGCCAATCGGATTGAACTTGATTCTGATTGGCTGATTCCATCAGCCAATCAGAATATTCCTACCTTAATTCCGATTGGCTGATAGAATCCTATCAGCCAATTGGAATTCGAGGGACGCCATCTTGGATGACGTCATTTAAAGGAACCGTCATTCGTCGTCTAGTCGTCGGAGAAGAAGGATGGATCCGCGATGGAGGTCTTCAAGATGGACCCGCTCCGCACCGGATGGAAGAAGATCGAAGATGCCGCTTGGAGAAGATGTTTGCCGGTCCGGATGTCCTCTTCTTGCCGGATAGGAGGAAGACTTTAGACCCTCTTCTGGACCTCTTCAGCACCGGATGCCAGGACGGATCGGTGATACCTGGATGGTGAAGACAAGGTAGGAAGATCTTCAGGGGCTTAGTGTTAGGTTTATTTAAGGGGGGTTTGGGTTAGATTAGGGGTATGTGGGTGGTGGGTTGTAATGTTGGAGGGGGGTATTGTATGTTTTTTTTTACAGGCAAAAGAGCTGATTTTCTTGGGGCATGCCCCGCAAAGGGCCCTGTTCAGGGCTGGTAAGGTAAAAGAGCTTTTACATTTATTAATTTAGAATAGGGTAGGGAATTTTTTATTTTGGGGGTCTTTGTTATTTTATTAGGGGGCTTAGAGTAGGTGTAATTAGTTTAAAATTGTTGTAATATTTTTCTTATGTTGGTAAATATTTTTTTATTTTTTGTAACTTAGTTCTTTTTTATTTTTTGTACTTTAGTTAGTTTATGTAATTGTAGTTATTTGTAGCAATTGTATTTAATTTATTTATTGATAGTGTAGTGTTAGGTTAATTGTAGGTAATTGTAGGTAGTTTATTTAATTAATTTATTGATAGGGTAGTGTTAGGTTTAATTATAACTTAGGTTATGATTTATTTTACAGGTAAATTTGTTATTATTTTAACTAGGTAACTATTAAATAGTTCTTAACTATTTAATAGCTATTGTACCTGGTTAAAATAATTACAAAGTTGCCTGTAAAATAAATATTAATCCTAAAATAGCTATAATATAATTATAATTTATATTGTAGCTATATTAGGATTTATTTTACAGGTAAGTATTTAGCTTTAAATAGGAATAATTTATTTAATAAGAGTTAATTAATTTCGTTAGATTTAAATTATATTTAAGTTAGGGGGGTGTTAGTGTTAGGGTTAGACTTAGCTTTAGGGGTTAATCCATTTATTATAGTAGCGATGAGCTCCGGTCGTCAGATTAGGGGTTAATAATTGAAGGTAGGTGTCGGCGATGTTAGGGAGGGCAGATTAGGGGTTAATACTATTTATGATAGGGTTAGTGAGGCGGATTAGGGGTTAATAACTTTATTATAGTAGCGCTCAGGTCTGCTTTGGGGGTTAATAAATATAATCTAGGGGTCGGCGGTGTTAGGGGCAGCAGATTAGGGGTACATAGGGATAACGTAGGTTGCGGCGGTTTACGGAGCGGCAGATTAGGGGTTAAAAAAAATATGCAGGGGTCAGCGATAGCGGGAGCGGCAGATTAGGGGTTAATAAGTGTAAGGATAGGGGTGTTTAGACTCGGGGTACATGTTAGAGTGTTAGGTGCAGACGTAGGAAGTGTTTCCCCATAGGAAACAATGGGGCTGCGTTAGGAGCTGAACTCTGCTTTTTTGCAGGTGTTAGGTTTTTTTTCAGCTCAAACAGCCCCATTGTTTCCTATGGGGATATCGTGCACGAGCACGTTTTTGAGGCTGGCCGCATCCGTAAGCAACTCTGGTATCGAGAGTTGCATTTGCGGTAAAAATGCTCTACGCTCCTTTTTTGGAGCCTAACGCAGCATTTGTTTGAACTCTCGATACCAGAGTTAAATTTATGGTGCGGCCAGAAAAAAGCCCGCGGAGCGTTAACAGCCCATCTACCGCCAAACTCCAAATCTAGGCCCCAGCGTGCACATCCGAGTAATCCCCCAGGTCCAGTCACCCTCAATCTGATGTCCCGTGGGTGTGGTTACGACACAACGTCAAGTTGACAACGGCTCAGTGTTCCATATGGTTTCCAGTATAACAGACAAGACCATACCCGAGTCCATTAGGCTGCGCTGCACTATGGGTCAAAATGTAGATAGACAAGAAGGAGCACCAGCTTCGTAGTAATACAATTATCCTTTATTCCAAATTCGAGTTAAAATCCATCAACAATACAACAAGTGGAGAGATAAAAATTTGAAGGGGTCAGCAGAACACAGCTGACATGTTTCGTCTGATAGCCGTACTCAAAAGCTGATGGCCATCATAATTAAACATACTCTACTTATAAGCAAAGACCTCCTCCTATTGGGTATTTCTAAATTGACTGAGTATTCTGATTGGTACTCGATCTCAGCCAGTGAATTTAACTATCTCTAGTCCACTGAGTATCATAACCACACTAAGATTCCAGTATATCCATATAACCAATGATTCTAGGGTGTCTGTGAATACTACAATTAAAGGGACAGAAGAGTTCAAGAACATTATTAGTATATACTGTATATGTATAATGAACTCAATAGATTAACAGCAAGT
Source organism: Bombina bombina (assembly GCF_027579735.1). Taxonomy (NCBI): domain Eukaryota; kingdom Metazoa; phylum Chordata; class Amphibia; order Anura; family Bombinatoridae; genus Bombina; species Bombina bombina. Next base: position 338,362,226 of record NC_069500.1, on the reverse strand, counting down.
GCAACTCTATATTAAGCTGCCTACCTTTTATTTGTATAATGTTGTAATATATGACAAATTGCGATAATCGCTATTGTTTGGTATTCATTAAAGGTAAAATATGACAAATTGTGAATCGCTACAGTTTGGCACTCCTGAAAGGTAAAATTATAATGCGAGTACTACTATCTACTGTATATGCTAGTGAATTGCACGGTACCTCAAAATGAGTATTTAGAAGATAGTACCAGGGCTTCTACTGGGCAAAGTAAATTTCTAATTGCTTGGTTTGTACGGTAATTCAGAATATTATTTTAGAGAAGGTAACAGGACATCTTATGAAGATTGAGGGGGGCTCCATGCAGCTGAAAGAAAACAGACCTAAAAGGCTAATACAGTGTACAAAGAAGCAAAATATACTATAATGACAATGACAACAGTTTTATACATATCAGATACTTAGTCAAAGAGTGTCTACTTGTTCCAGATGCAGAGCAGTAAGCCTCAATGCAGGTAAGTTGATGAATAGTGACATAGGCTATAAACTGATGTCTGATACATATGACAAATCATTGTTACAATAGGATAGTGATACTAAGTGTACAAATACAATTGATGGTCCAATGTCCATAAGGGCTGATTATGGTCATAGGTAAAGGAAACAATCTGAATAAAAAGTATTACTTAATATAAATGGGTACAAAAATGATCTAAATAAAAAGTCTTACAGCTAGATTACAAGTTATGCGCGATAGAGGGTATTTAACGATTGCAATAAAAGTTGCGTTATTTCACCCTCTATATCGCTGCCATTACAAGTTTTGAAACAGCCGCCTTGTGCGATATGGTTGCGTTTAGCTCCATATCGCACAAAATCCAAGCCATGTTTTGACGTGCTTGTGCATGCTTTCCCCATAGACATCAATGGGGAGAGCGGGTTAGAAAAAAAACTAACACCTGCGATCGCGGAATGAAAAGCTCCGTAACACAGCCCCATTGATGTCTATGGGGAAAAAAAAGTTAAGCTTAAACCTAACACCCTAACATAAACCCCACATCTAAACAGCCCTAATGTGCTGTCCCCGACATCACCGCCACCTACATAATATTATTAACCCACGTCTAAACACCCCAAGTTAAGTGACAAAAGCAGTACTTATATACTCTTTGCTGAGGTGTCATAAACTTCTGTGAGATTCAAGTCTTTAACTTGTGCTTTATACTGAGCCATGTCTTTCATATGTGTATAACCAGTGACGTATGGCTTATCCAGCTATTTGTTTTTTTGTCCGGTCTGAGGGTCAGGGCCACCACTGTGAATCCTTCTGGATTAGCTCTCCTACTTTGGAGTCTCACTATTCCATTCCTGTGCGGCTGTTGTGAGATTAGCGTGCCCAGCGTGCACATCCGAGTAATCCCCCAGCTCCAGTCACCCTCAATCTGATGTCCCGTGGGTGTGGTTACGACACAACGTCAAGTTGACAATGGCTCAGTGTTCCATATGGTTTCCAGTATAACAGACAAGACCATACCCGAGTCCATTAGGCTGCGCTGCACTATGGGTCAAAATGTAGATAGACAAGAAGGAGCACCAGCTTCGTAGTAATACAATTATCCTTTATTCCAAATTCGAGTTAAAATCCATCAACAATACAACAAGTGGAGAGATAAAAATTTGAAGGGGTCAGCAGAACACAGCTGACATGTTTCGTCTGATAGCCGTACTCAAAAGCTGATGGCTATCGAAATTAAACATACTCTACTTATAAGCAAAGACTTCCTCCTATTGGGTATTTCTAAATTGACTGAGTATTCTGATTGGTACTCGATCTCAGCCAGTGAATTTAACTATCTCTAGTCCACTGAGTATCATAACCATATAACCAATGATTCTAGGGTGTCTGTGAATACTACAATTAAAGGGACAGAAGAGTTCAAGAACATTACTAGTATATACTGTATACGTATAATGAACTCAATAGACTAACAGCAAGTGCAACTCTATATTAAGCTGCCTACCTTTTATTTGTATAATGTTGTAATATATGACAAATTGCGATAATCGCTATTGTTTGGTATTCCTTAAAGGTAAACTATGACAAATTGTGAATCGCTACAGTTTGGCACTCCTGAAAGGTAAAATTATAATGCGAGTACTACTATCTACTGTATATGTTAGTGAATTGCACGGTACCTCAAAATGAGTATTTAGAAGATAGTACCAGGGCTTCTACTGGGCATAGTAAATTTCTAATTGCTTGGTTTATACGGTAATTCAGAATATTATTTTAGAGAAGGTAACAGGACATCTTATGAAGATTGAGGGGCGCTCCATGCAGCAGAAAAAAAACAGACCTAAAAGGCTAATACAGTGTACAAAGAAGCAAAATATTCTTAATGACAATGACAACAGTTTTATACATATCAGATACTTAGTCAAAGAGTGTCTACTTGTTCCAGATGCAGAGGAGTAAGCCTCAATGCAGGTAAGTTGATGAATAGTGACATAGGCTATAAACTGATGTCTGATACATATGACAAATCATTGTTACAATAGGATAGTGATACTAAGTGTACAAATACAATTGATGGTCCAATGTCCATAAGGGCTGATTATGGTCATAGGTAAAGGAAACAATCTGAATAAAAAGTATTACTTAATATAAATGGGTACAAAAACGATCTAAATAAAAAGTCTTACAGCTAGATTACAAGTTATGCGCGATAGAGGGTATTTAATGATTGCAACAAAAGTTGCGTTATTTCACCCTCTATAGCGCTGCCATTACAAGTTTTGAAACAGCCGCCTTGTGCGATATGGTTTCGTTGAGCTCCATACCGCACAAAATCCAAGTCATGTTTTGACGTGCTCGTGCATGCTTTCCCCATAGACATCAATGGGGAGAGCGGGTTAGAAAAAAACTAACACCTGCGATCGCGGAATGAAAAGCTCCGTAACACAGACCCATTGATGTCTATGGGGAAAAAAAGTTAAGCTTAAACCTAACACCCTAACATAAACCCAACATCTAAACAGCCCTAATGTGCTGTCCCCGACATCACCGCCACCTACATAATATTATTAACCCACGTCTAAACACCCCTAATGTGCTGTCCCCGACATCGCCGCCACCTACATAATATTATTAACCCCTATTCCGCTGCTCCCCAACATCACTACCACTAAATAAACCTATTAACCCTTAAACCGCCAGCCCCCCACCCTAACCCTAATACCCCCTAACTTTAAAATAATTAGAATAGAGCTAAATTAAACTTACAATTATTAACTAAATAAATACAAACGTACGTGTGAAATAAAACCTAAGCTGCCTTACACTAAAGCCTAACATTACAAAAATTAAAATAACACTAAAATTACAAAAAATAAAAAACACTAAAATCACAAAAGTAAAAAAAAACGCCATTACAAAAAATAACAAACTAAATTATCCAAAGCAATAAAAATTATTCCTATTCTAATACCATTTAAAAAAAACATCCCAAAATAAAAAGCCTTTTGTAGGGCATTGTCCTAAAGAAATCAGCTCTTTTCTCTACAAAAGAAAAACAAACACCCCCTAACAGTATACAAACCCCCACCCCCAAAACCCACAAAATAAAAATAAAGTAAAACCTAATCTACCCATTGCCATGAAAAGGGCATTTGTATGAGCATTGCCCTTAAAAGGGCATTCAGCTCTTTTGCTGTCCATTAAAAATAAAAAATGGCTATTCAAAAAGAAAAACCCACCCCAAAACGAAAAAAAAAAACATTACACAAAATAACAAACAAATAATCCAAAATAATAACAATTATTCCTATTCTAATACCCATTTTAAAAACACCCACCCCAAAATAAAAGAAACCTAATCTATAATAAACTACCAATAGCCCTTAAAAGGGCCTTTTGTAGTGCATTGCCCTAAAGAAATCAGCTCTTTCTCGAAACAAATATACAAAGACCCACTAACATTACAAACCCCCGCCCCCCCAAACCCACAAATTAAAAAAAAAAAAACTATCTACAAAAACTAATCTATCCATTGCCCTGAAAAGGGCATTTGTATGGGCATTGCCCATAAAATTGCATTGAGCTATTTTTCTTGCCCTTTAAAGGGCATTTAGCACTTTTAAGAAATGCCCAACCCCTAATCTAAAACCCCCCCCGCCCAAAAAACCTTAAAAAACATAACACTAACCCTTCTTCTAGGTACTCACAGTTGCTGAAGCCCCGCTTGAAGAATCTTCATCCAAGCAGCTCCGATCTTAATCCAGGTGGCTCCATCTTCATCCAGGCATCACCTTCTATCTTCATCCCGGTGGCATCTTCTATCTTCATCCCAGCGGCGCGGAGCCGGTCCATCCTGAAGACATCCGGCGTGAAGCATCCTCTTCATACAGTCGCCACTGTATACTGAATCTTCAATGCAAGGGAGCCTTTTCAAAATGGCATTCCTTGCATTCCTATTGGCTGATTTGATTTTGGAAATCAAAATCAGCCAATAGGATGAGAGCTACCGAAATCCTATTGGCTGTTCAAAACAGCCAATAGAACGATAGCTTCTGAGATTCTATTGGCTGTTCAAATCAGCATAAATTTTGTTTTTAAATAGCTGTCCATTTGAATGTACCTGTACCTTTGTTGTGTATGTTTACAAAGTGTTGTACTGGCAGAGCCTACTTTGATGCTTTACAGATGTTCCCTCATTCTGGACCTAACCTCACGTGTTGTGAGCCCTATGTTTTGCTTGTCACATTCTAAACAGGTTATTAGATATAGGACATATATTGATCTGCAATTTATGCAGGTTCTTTTTTGGAAAGTGTGTTCTGTAACTGACGATTTAAACACCTCACCCATGTCCACTTTTTTGCATGCAACACAATTACTGTAATGACACTTGAACATGCCATTTGTGGTTAGCCATGATGACCCAGTGGATCACAGATTATGTAATTTTGTGGGAGAAAGCATATTCCCAATTGTTTTGTTACGTTTATACGCTAATCTGCAACCTTTGACAGTGAGGTCTGCCAAGTCATCATCTTCTTTTAACATGTAGAAGTGTTGGTTTACAATATTGCAAATTTGATTGTAGTGTTCACTATATGTTGGTCTATGGGCCCAGTTGTTTGTTTTGCCAAAGTTTGTTTTTGGGGAGCAATAAATCATGTCTATTCAACTTTTTGACTGATGTCATTGCTTGTTCAATGGTTTTTTTTAGGATATCCTCTCACCTTCAATCTTTCAGTGAGTTGGCTAGACTCTTTAGCAAAGCTAGGGTTGTCTAAGCAGTTTCTTTTTAAACTGATGAGTTGTCCTTTCACTATTCCCTTAAACATTTTTTGGGTGGCAGCTGGAGGCATGCAAAAATGAATTGCTAGTGATGGGTTTTCTGTATACAGTTGTAGACACTTTCTGTCCGCATTAACCAATGAGTGTGAGATCCAAATAGTTTATACTATAACTATCGTTTTCTGAGGTGAAACTAATCCCAATATCATTATCATTCAGACCCTGGATGAATGTGGACAAAGTGGCCTGATCCCCTCTCCAAATGAACAGGAGATCATCAATAAAGCTCCCACCACCCCATGAAGAGGTTGGCGTAGGAGGGGGCAAACTTGGCCCCCATAGCAGTTTCACAAAAATGGAGGTAGAAGACCCCCTCAAATTTGAAGTAGTTATTTTTTTGTAGAAATTCTGCAACCCTCAAAACAAATTTGCAAAAAATTGAATCTTGGCCATAGTATCTGTTTATAAAAAAGGCAATTGCCTGAAGGCCCTTATCGTGTGGTATAGAGTCTAAAATCCTAAAATCATGTGCATTGGTCAATTGTCTCAGGGCCTCACTGACAAAGCTGCATTTATCCAATACCACCACAGATCTCCCCTAGTCAGCAGCACGGATTACCATCTTAGTATTAGAGGTCAATTTGAAGAGTGCTTCTCTTTCACTTGTTGTTAGATTATGTTTGGTGTTATGTTGTTTATATAATAACTCTGTCTTTACTCTTTTTTGAAACTTTTCAATGATGTTGCCCCTGCTCTGTATTTATTTTTATTTTACACCCATATCTACTACTAACTACTACTATGGGGCATTGGTAGACAACGATCCACAAAGTAGGCTCCTTCAAACCAGCACCCCATCAGCCGAAAGGATGCCGGGTGAATTGGCAATAAGCGGAACGCTGACTCAATGTCCAGCTTTGCCAGGAGTGCCCCACGCCTGCCTGCTGCACCAAAACCATTGCCTGGTCAAAAGACTGGTAATGGACGGAACTAACTTCCGGGTCAATGGCGCTATTCACTGACTTACCCTTCGGGGACGATAAATGTTGAATCAACTAGAATTTCCCTGCCTCCGTTTTGGACACAAACCCCAGCGGAGAGACCACCAGCCCCTTCAGTGGAGGTTCTCTAAATGGGCCTGCCATGCGCCCCAACTTTAGCTCCTTGTCCAACTTTTCCCTCACAACATTGGAGTACTCGTAAGCCAACTTCAAGTTCTGCTTCTGTTGAGCTCCTACTACCGTACCCGACACTGGGATGCGAAAGCCTTCACGTAGGCCAGACAGAAGTAGCTCTTCTGCCCTCCTGTTTGTATAGGCCCTGAGCCACTGCTCAAGGGTGTCTAGCCTCAGAGGAATTGGAGTCATTTGCACCAATTGCTCCTCTACCCATGCCCCTGCCTCCACCGTCCTTTCTCCTCAACCACTCTGACCCTGGATGAGCTGCCCAACAGTATAGGCAGAAGTGTCAAAAGGAGCAGTTCACTCCTCTTTCACACTTTCCATCATTTAAGCTTCCAGCACTCCTGGCCCTTTCTCTTCACACCTCCCGGTTTCCAGAGCAAACTCACCCTCCCTCCTGGAGGGGGCGAGGGCGAACGCTCTGCTCCCAGGAATTGCCATAAATGGCCATCCGTCGTGCCAAAGGTCAACAATGGGTTTCCTGCCATCTTTCTTCTGTAATCCGCATCATAAGACCTCCACACCTCTTCCTTATAAGTCTTATGAACAAACTCCATCGTTTCCATATACTTCAACAGATCTATATGCAGCTCAGGCTTTGCCTCAATAAGGCAGGATGCCACCACCCTAAAGCATGTCCACCACTCATCTACCGTTTTGTTTTGAATTTGACCTTTTTCGGACCAGTGCTGGCATAGAGGGAGAGAGGTTATATGCATCCCCCTGCAACACTACCTTCCTGTCTGCTACAGCCAAGCTAACAGCCCATAAACCCTACAGGAGCGCTATCCTCCCCCTGACTAGGAGTCCCTACTGTAGCCCGAGTCCCTACCGTAGCCCCCCAAAACCCTGGTGCTAACCTCGACTCCTGCCTCTCCTGCCCTGCCACCAATCTACGCAGGTACTTCAACACCCGTTTTTGAGGTTTTGAAACTGGCCTCAAGGAGTTGTCACTCTCGGAGTCAGTATCACTGTGCTAGCATGGAAGCCAGCCTAAAAAATTCCCCAATCACTGACTGTTGTCCTCTCCCCTGAGGCTTATGACCACCTCCAAGCTGCCCCCCTCCTGCTAGCCCATTATTGCCAAACTGCCCGAGCCCCCAGGTTCCATTGACCCCAACCCAACACTCTCTCTAGCACCAGGCACCCTGCCTCTGCCCACGGAAACACTCCAGCATTCCTCCTGTTCCTGGGTCCCCATTGTGCCCGAGGAACTGGAGGAGTAGCTTCGACCGCTGCCTACCCACCTTCTACCACCACCTGCCTGTCCCCGGTGCTGCCCACTCAGGATCCCCGGACTCCCGACTCACCTGCGCCATCACCATCGCTGCTCCGCCCGACCGATCTGCTACTACTGTGCCCGCGACCGGAAATGACGTCACCATTGCGACTACTGGAAGTGACGTCATGACCATGCCATACCACCCAGGAGTCGCTGATGGAGGAGGATACCCCACCCACTGCTCCCGGGGAAGGCCCAATTCGCCACCGGAACGCCGCCTGTAGGGACTGGATGAACACCACCAGATTGCCCGCCGACCTCCGCGACATCCAGACTGGATACCGCCTGGACCAAATCCGTGACCGCTGACATCGCAGCCTCGGGAATGGGTACGTTAGGTAAGTAGTCCACCCGATACTGGCCAGCTAGGCCTCCCGGCCCACCGGAACCACCAATAAATGGAGTTGAACTAGTTAGGCCGCCACCTAAGTTACTTCCATACAAAGAAGGAGGGGGAAAGGCCGCTAGGCCGCCAGGTGAACTATGGTCCAGATTACAACCCAAAGGCCCCCGCTCATAACCACAAACCCCGGATCCCTGGGGGGAGCAACAATAGCACCCACAGGTCCTAGATTAGGATCTCCGGCCTGCCTCGGCCAACCCTCACCATTCCCACTAACCAAGGCCCCTGGGAGGCCGACCGAGCCATCCAGGGCTGCATCCTCACTCTCCTCATCCCCTAAACCCCCCGCTACCACTCCAGAATCAAACAGGTCCCTATCTTGTGTTGGAGGGGAAAATGTAGGGGTAGCTGATAGACCTGAGGGCGGAATAACGTCCTGTTGAGAAGGAGTGAGGCCTTCCTCCACAGAACCGGACCTAACCTCTCTCCCCCTAACAGATATTCACAGTGTCACCAGTGAAGACTCCCACAGCCGCTTTGGAGGAACCAATTGACGTCTAGGACTAATCATCGTGCCAGCATAGCCAGGAAAAAACTTCTCACAAGCAGTCAGAGACAAGAAAAGAGGGAGTGACCCAGCATCCATGCATTTTTATATGTTAAGGAATCTCCATCCCAACATTGGCAACAATGTTGCACACTTACACACAGCACAAGCTTCACATCTCAGTCAGGCAGCATAACCCTTAAGATGTTTCAAGCACATAAATGCTCTACACTACCATTACCAAGGGTTGACTCTGCTAGACATCAGGGCAAAATAATAATAACAATACAAATATTAATAATACTTTTTTAATGGGAGGCTCAAATACATTTTTAACAGTCATTAACAATTTAAGCCTTTGGGATCAATTTATTAATGTGCGAGGGGACATGATACGATGTAGAGAATCATGTCCGCGCACATGGATAAATGCCGGCACCATATGCCGCCCCTGCAGATCCCCGGCCAATCGACAGACAGGTTATGGAACAGCGGTCTTTAGACCACTGCTTCATTTTTTTTTTTTTAGTTGATCCCTTTGCCTGTGGACTGATATTTGAGTATTCTTTGATCTAATGCAGAAGCTTAAAGGGACACTGACCCCAATTTTGGCCGGCATCTAAACTTACATTCTTGCATTTCAAATAAAGATACCAAGAGAATGAAGAAAATGTGATAATAGGAGTAAATTAGAAAGTTGCTTAAAATGTCATGCTCTTTCTGAATCACAAAAGAAAAAAATTGGGTTCAGTGTCCCTTTAATGTACAAATATACTTAAAAGATTCAAGATCGAACTTGATAAGAACAGATATACAGTGACTGTAGCCTGATACAGGAAAGGAGAACTCATCGCTAATGTGCACTGCCACTTTGTAAACCACTTTCTGCAAATGCAGTATAATCACAGTTGGCATTTCATTTTGAGCTTCAGTGGCTAAATCATTATTATGACTCAGATCTTTTTTTTTCTTTTAATCGCAACAAGAACCAGGAAACAACAAGTAGGTTTGTGCATGAGAAGGTTTACAGACAGACCATAGCCAGACAAAACACATCAGAAGACAGAAAGTTAGAGTGATTTTTTTTTTTTCTAAACCTCATTTTGTGGCTTTGAGATTACAAGGCATTTTTTTTTCATGTAATCAAATAGAAAATAATAGTTAAATATAACATACAGCTGTCAATCTTTTTTATAATACAGTATATTTAAAAAGGTTGCCAGACCCCAACCAGGAGCACCAAGTTGGAAGGGATTACTATTGCTATGCAAAACATAAATATCTGTTAAATTATACTAACAACATACAGTTAAAGGAAAACAGACTAAACAAAACAATATAGTAAAAAAGTAATGAGTATTGGTTGCTATAGAAACGTGAACACCAGGTTGAAGAAATATATCATCTCATCCATCACCATAGCAACCCAACAGCAAAACCACTAAAACGACTCCTACTAAAATTAGAAAAATGAACAACACAACAATGGGACACAGACACAATGCCATAGCCTTGCAATCATTTTATGTAACTCGTATAGCTTATTAAAATTCTATTATAAAGGAACAGTGTTTAATGTCAGCATTTGTACAGTGTTTAAGCTCTTATAATCCATATATTAACCTAAAGAATCCTGGATTTAAGAAAGAGCTCTTTGTGCCACACACAATATATCTAAATGTTCAGCAATTACAGTTTTCTACAAGTCATTAAAGGGACACTTCCAATTTACTTCTATTATCTAATTTGCTTATTTCTTTAGATATCCTTTGTTGAAGTAATAGCATTGCACATGGATTAGCCAATCAGACGAGGCATTTATGTGCAGCAACCAATCAGCAGCTACTGAGCCTATCTAGATATGCTTTTCAGCAAAGTATATCAAGAGAATGAAGCAAATTAGACAATAGAAGTAAATTAGAAAAACATTTAAATTGGCATGCTCTTTCTAAATCATGAAAGAAAAAAATTGGGTTTAATGTCCCTTTAAGGATATTTATTTAGTGTCTACTTTGTGTTAAATCATATTAGCTATATTGTAATAGTTTATCAGAATATCTGCTTTAAATTAGTTCAACCATTGTTTGTTTGTTTCTAGTTTTAATTATTTTTATCATTTAAGTGTTGTGGAGTCATAACAAGATTTTTGGATATTTTGTTTTTGTCTGCTGTCTCCATGCCAACCAATTCTCTACTTCCTTAATATGTTTGTGTTTCACTTTCTGACTTGAGGTTTTCACTTGTGTGGGATAAGAATGCCGTTTTAAATATCTCGCTGTGATGTCACTTAGAACTGCTTATATTATTTAAGCATGATGATACTGAATCACGTCTGGTTTTTGGTGCATAAATTTACAGTCTCAGATGTATTTATGATATTTTGTACAGGGATGCACTATGGTAAAATTGTTATCTAGATTATATAAATAATGAGCCAGATTATGAGTGGAGCGGCATTTCTTGCTCTCGTTTGCATGCTAACACCGCTAGAAGTAAGCTTTTTGTGGCCATTGTGTAGCACTCTTATTACAATTTGAAAGTAAAACGTTTTCGCTCGCACTATAATCCGCTGCACGCAAAAAGCCAGTGTTAGAATATTGCGACCACGTTAACGTATTCCCCCATAGAAGTCAATGGAGCAAAAAAAGAGGAGAAAAACTAACACCCTAATTGCGCACAAACACGATTGCATAGTCTTATATGCGCTAAACTGACATAATAATATTAATATTTCCCATTCCAATGTTCTTCAGACAGAATAATATGCTCTATTTATAAATAAATACATATTTATATATATATTGTATAGGTATAGATATGTACAGATATATATTTAGAAATACTTAGAACATATTCTGTTATGTGCAGAACACTGGAATAGGAAATATTTAGAGTAAATACACTTTATAACATATTAATATTACTTAAATATGCTTTAACATGTTTTTATATACTTGACTGCAAAGGTCTTCAATGCACTTATATTTTATATATATACTAGTCCTAAAGCCCGTTCACACGGGACATTTTTTGCAGTACAGCGGTCCCACCCCTTGCGCTCTCTACCTCCCCCTCTCTTTTGCTCTCTATCCCCCTCTCTTTTGCTCTCTCTCTCCCCCTCTCTTTTGAGCTTTCTCTCTCCCCCCTCTCTTTTGAGCTTTCTCTCCCCCCCTCTCTTTTGAGCTTTCTCTCTCCCCCCTCTCTTTTGTGCTCTCTCCCCCTCTCTTTTGCGCTCTCTCTCTCCCCCCTCTCTTTTGCGCTCTCTCTCTCCCCCTCTCTTTTGCGCTCTCTCTTCCCCCTCTCTTTTGCTCTCTCTCTCTCTCCCCCCTCTCTTTTGAGCTCTCTCTCTCCCCCTCTCTTTTGCGCTCTCTCTCTCCCCCCCTCCCTTTTGCGCTCTCTCCCCCTCTTTTGCGCTCTCTCTCTCCCCCTCTCTTTTGCGCTCTCTCTTCCCCTCTATTTTGCGCTCTCTCTCCCCCTCTCTTTTGTGCTCTCTCTCCCCCTCTCTTTTGCGCTTTCTCTCCACCCTTCTCTTTTGCGCTCTCTCTCCCCCCTCTCTTTTGCGCTCTTACCCCCTCTCTTTTGCGCTCTTACCCCCTCTCTTTTGTGCTCTCTCTCCCCCCTCTTTTGCACTCTCTCTTCCCCCTCTCTTTTGTGCTCTCTCTCCCCCCTCTCTTTTGTGCTCTCTCCCTCCTCTCTTTGGCTGTCTCTCTCCCCCTCTCTCTTTTGCTGTCTCTCCCCCCCTCTCTTTTGCTGTCTCTCTCCCCCTCTCTCTTTTGCTGTCTCTCTCCCCCCTCTATTTTGCTGTCTCTCTCCCCCTCTCTATTTTGCTTTCTCTCTCCCCCTCTCTTTTGCTGTCTCTCTCCACCTCTCTCTCTTTTGCTGTCTCTCTCCCCCCTATCTTTTGCTGTCTCTCTCCCCCCCTCTTTTGCTGTCTCTCTCCCCCCTCTCTTTTGCTGTCTCTCTCCCCCTCTCTCTTTTGCTGTCTCTCTCTCCCTCTCTCTATCCCCCTCTTCTGCTCTCTCTATTCACCCTCTTCTGTTCTCTCACCCCCCTCTCTATCTCTCTATCTCTCTCCCTTCTACCATGAGACCGCACCTGGCCACGCCCCCTTCATTTCGGCCACGCCCCCTCACAGACATTCTGTCCGGGCACACGCCCCCTTCACGCCGGTCACGCCCCCTTCTGCCGCAGATCAGCTAGGGACTCAAAGGCCAGGTGTGTTTGTCCTCGTGCTGTCTCTACTGCGCATGACAGCTTTGGACAAACACACTTGGCCTTTTATTATATAGGATATATATATGTGTGTGTGCATTAATGTGTTTATATGTGTATATATGCATGCTAATACATATAAACACATATAAATACTTAAATATATATGTACAGACATATAAACATATATGCAGTATAAGCATACATATATTTTGACATGTATATGTTTGTATCTCTATGTTAAAACGTTGCAGCCATTTTTTTCTAACACCTGAGACCTCAAATTTTTGAGCCCTTATAACTTTTTTGTGCAATATATCGCCTAGATTACGAGTTTTGTCGGTAAGGTTGTGCGTTGCTAACGAGCAGTTTTTCCTTACCACTCACCTACAGTAACGCTGGTATTATGGGTCTTTAGAAACCCGGCGTAAGCCGCAAAAAAGTGAGCGTAGAGCAAAATTTAGCTCCACATCTCACCTCAATACCAGCACTGCTTACGTTAACGGTAAGCTGGTAAAACGTGCTCGTGCACGATTTCCCCATAGAAATCAATGGGGGAGAGCCGGCTGAAAAAAAAACTAACACCTGCAAACAAGCAGCGTAAAGCTCCTAACGCAGCCCCATTGATTCCTATGGGGAAATAAATTTTATGTCTACACCTAACACCCTAACATGAACCCTGAGTCTAAACACCCCTAATATTACACTTATTAACCCCTAATCTGCCGCCCCCAACATTGCCGACACCTGCATTATATTATTAACCCCTAATCTGCCGCTCCGGACACCGCTGCCACCTACATTATACTTATGAACCCCTAATCTGATGCCCCCAACATCGCCGCCACCTACATTATATTTATTAACCCCTAATCTGTCACCCCCAATGTTGCAGCAACCTACCTACACTTATTAACCCTTAATCTGCCGCCCCCAAAGTCGCCGCCACTATATTAAAGTTATTAACCCCTAAACCTAAGTCTAACCCTAACCCTAACACCCCCCTAACTTAAATATAATTTAAATAAATCTAAATAAAATAACTATCATTAACTAAATTATTCCTATTTAAAACTAAATACTTACCTATAAAATAAACCCTAAACTAGCTACAATATAACTAATAGTTTACATTGTATCTAGCTTAGGGTTTATTTTTATTTTACAGGCAAGTTTGTATTTATTTTAACTAGGTAGAATAGTTATTAAATATTTATTAACTATTTACTAACTACCTAGCTAAAATAAATACAAATATACCTGTAAAATAAATCCTAACCTAAGTTACAATTACACCTAACACTACACTATAATTAAAATAATTACCTAAACTAACTACAATTAAATACAATTGAAAAAAATTATCTAAAGTATGAAGAAAACCCTTAAATTACAGAAAATAATAAAATAATTACAAGTTTTTTAAACTAATTACACCTACTCTAATCCCCCTAATAAAATAAAAAAGCCCCCCCAAAATAATAAAAATCCCTACCCTATACTAAATTACAACTAGCCCTTAAAAGGGCCTTTTGCCGGGCATTGCCCCAAAGTAATCAGCTCTATTATCTGTACAAAAAAAATACAATACCCCCCAACATTAAAACCCACCACCCACACACCCAACCCTACTCTAAAACCCACCCAATACCCCCTTAATAAAACCTAACACTAACCCCTTGAAGATCACCCTACCTTGAGAAGTCTTCACCCAGCTAGGCCGAAGTCCTCAACGAAGCCGGGCAAAGTGGTCCTTCAGACGGGCTGAAGTCTTCATTGAAGCCGGCCAGAAGAAGTCCTCCAGACGGGCAGAAGTCTTCATCCAGGTGGCATCTTCTATCTTCATCCACCCGGCGCGGAGTGGGTCCATCTTCAAGACATCCGACGCGGAGCATCCTCTTCAAATGAAGTCCAACTGAAGAATGAAGGTTCCTTTAAATTACTTCATCCAAGATGGCGTCCTTCGAATTCCGATTGGCTGATAGAATTATATCAGCCAATCGGTATTAAGGTAGGAAAAATCCTATTGGCTGATGCAATCAGCCAATAGGATTGAAGTTCAATCCTATTGGCTGATCCAATCAGCCAATAGGATTGAGCTGGCATTCTATTGGTTGTTCCAATCAGCCAATAGAATGCAAGCTCAATCCTATTGGCTGATTGCATCAGCCAATAGGATTTTTCCTTCCTTAATTCCGATTGGCTGATAGAATTCTATCAGCCAATCGGAATTCAAGGGATGCCATCTTGGATGACGTCATTTAAAGGAACCTTCATTCTTCAGTTGGACTTCGTTTGAAGAGGATGCTCTGCGTCGGATGTCTTGAAGATGGACCCGCTACATGCCGGATGGATGAAGATAGAAGATGCCACCTGGATGAAGACTTCTGCCCGTCTGGAGGACTTCTTCTGGCCGGCTTCGATGAAGACTTCTGCCCGTCTGGAGGACCACTTCGCCTGGCTTCGTTGAGGACTTTGGCCCTGCTGGGTGAAGACTTCTCAAGGTAGGGTGATCTTCAAGGGTTTAGTGTTAGGTTTTATTAAGGGGGTATTGGGTGGGTTTTAGATTAGGGTTGGGTGTGTGGGTGGTGGGTTTTAATGTTGTGGGGGGGTATTGTATTTTTTTACAGGTAATAGAGCTGATTACTTTGGGGCAATGCCCCGCAAAAGGCCCTTTTAAGGGCTATTTGTAATTTAGTATAGGGTAGGGATTTTTATTATTTTGGGGGGCTTTTTTATTTTATTAGGGGGATTAGAGTAGGTGTAATTAGTTTAAAATTATTTTATTATTTTCTGTAATTTAGTGGGGGGGTTTTCGTACTTTAGATCATTTTTTTCAATTGTATTTAATTGTATTTAGTTTAGGTAATTAATTTAATTATAGTGTAGTGTTAGGTGTAATTGTAACTTAGGTTAGGATTTATTTTACAGGTAAATTTTAATTTATTTTAACTAGGTAGCTATTAAATAGTTAATAACTATTTAATAACTATTGTACCTAGTTAAAATAAATACAAACTTGCCTGTAAAATAAAAATAAACCCTAAGATAGCTACAATGTAACTAATAGGAATAATTTAGTGAATGATAGTAATTTTATTTAGATTTATTTAAATTATATTTAAGTTAGAGGGTGTTAGGGTTAGACTTAGGTTTAGGGGTTAATACATTTAATATAGTTG
The DNA here is from genome assembly GCF_027579735.1 of Bombina bombina. Classification (NCBI taxonomy): domain Eukaryota; kingdom Metazoa; phylum Chordata; class Amphibia; order Anura; family Bombinatoridae; genus Bombina; species Bombina bombina. The sequence goes on along the minus strand of NC_069500.1, from coordinate 338,346,200 downwards.
CAGCGACATTGGGGCGGCAGATTAGGGGTTAATAAATGTTGGTAGGTGTCGGCGATGTTAGGGATGGCAGATTAGGGGTTAATAAAACTTAACTAGTGTTTGCAATGCGGGAGGGCGGCGGTTTAGGGGTTAATAAATATTTTATAGTGGCGGCGATGTCCGGTTCGGCAGATTAGGGGTTAATTATTTTTTTTAGTGTTTGCAATGTGGGGGGGGGGGGGCTCGGTTTAGGGGTTAATAGGTATTTTATGGGTGTTAGTGTACTTTTTAGCACTTTAGTTAAGAGTTTTATGTTACGGCGTTAGCCCATAAAACTCTTAACTACTGACTTTTAAATTCGGTACCAGTCTTGACAGGAGAGGCTGTACCGCTCACTTTTTTGCAGATTCGTAATACCGGCGTTATGCAAGTCCCATTGAAAATATAGGATACGCAATTTACGTAATTGGATTTGCAGTATTAACGAGTCTGGCCAAAAAAGTGAGCGGTGCGCCTGTCATTTCAAGAATTGTAATACCAGCGTTAGGACCTCTTAACGCTGCTTTTTAACCCTAACGCAAGACTTGTAATCTAGGTGTATGTTTTTAATAATTTTTATATCAATTGTGCTCAAGCGATCGCGTTTACTTTTAACTTTATATATGAGCTGTACATCCGCCGCACGCAAACAGCTGCGACAAACCAAATATTGCTAGCACGCCACTTAATCTGGCCTAATATTAGCAACAAAATCTTAACTAAAGATAGAATAATGCACATTTTATTGCAAGATGGTTAGATTTGTAGCTTGCATTTTTAATGAGGAAAATCATGTGCATTCAGTTTTAAGTAAAAGTTTTTGATGGTAGAAACATTTGACCAAGCAGCGGGTCATCTTATGTGGGACTAGCAATTGAAAATACCATCTTTGTCTACAGCATGGATATCAGAAAAATGAACAAAACAATACAAAAGACAACTGAAAGTTTGATAGCTATTTTAAAATGAGTATATCATATTTTGATTTTTTTTTAGGTCTTTTTAGTTGAATATCTTTTACAATGATCTCAACCAATTAATGTAAATGGTATATGTTAATCATCTTGTAGAATTTAAATTATGAATACAATTCAGATACAAGTTACAATTACTAGTAGTGCTCACAAGACTTATAGGCTGAAAAAATTGTCTTTCTTGTTCTTTTAGTAAATTAGATTCTGTGCCATGTAGCAGCACCAGGATACCTTGTAAATTGTTCATTCCAACATATGGAGGCGAGTCTCAAGGGTAAGATCATGACATTTGCTAGGAACCACAAGTAGCAAATCATGGGAGAAGATTTAGGAGAATTACAGAAGGCTCTAACATTAGTTGACAGTAAGAATGATATCATCAGAATATGGTTATTAAAGGTTGTTTTTTGGGGGGGGGGGGGGGTTGTCTGAGGGCATGTTGCATTCATCTACAAATCATGGTGAAATTGCATTGGTTCTCTATTCATGTAATAGAATCACTATTAGAACTTTTTTATTTTTTTAATAAAGTTTTCAATACTTTACATAAGTATTAAAATAGTTCCTCCCTTCTAGTGAAAACGGTTTGAAGCTCTTTAGACTGAGACACAGATGTTAAAAGGATCCATGAGAAATTTTTTGCCTCGCCAGTGTTGCATTTTGTGTGCCCGATTTAATTTTTAAAAGAAAGTGGGCTGACCCTCCCTGATCTGAAAAATGGCAATGTGCTTTCTATAGGAAACGATAGTGATCACAGTTTCAGTAAAGGTCGGCCAACATCGGCAATTATCTTGGATCTCAGCATGGGGGTCTGTATTCAAAGTAGGTTTACAAAACATAGGGGCCTGTCTATCAAGCTCCGAATGGAGCTTGATGGCCCGTGTTTCTGGCGAGCCTGCAGGCTCGCCAGAAACAGCAGTTATGAAGCAGCGGTCACAAAGTCCGCTGCTCCATAACCCTGTCCTCCTGCTCTGATGAGGCGGACAGGAATCACCAGAATTCAACCCGATTGAGTATGATCGGGTTGATTGACACCCCCTGCTGGTGGCCGATTGGCTGCGAGTCTGCAGGGGGCGGCATTGCACCAGCAGCTCACAAGAGCTGCTGGTTCAATGCTGAATACGGAGAGCGTATTGCTCTCCGCATTCAGCGATGTCTGTTGGACCTGATCCGCACTGTCGGATCAGGTCCGACAGACATTTGTTAAATATGCTGTGCATTTGCTAAATCAAAGAAATATATCTGTGTGTTAACAGTTCAAATAACGTATATGTAAATCAATTCACTGTACATTTCTCACAATGGAGAACAGGAACACAAAATTCTATATAAAACACATCCTACTTTTCCATAATATCAAGTCGCTAAATATGGACAAACATATTATGGAGAGTGACCATTTTTTTTAATATTTTCATCTATTTACTTGAGAAAATTATGTCTGTGTTAAAAATTTGCTAAATAATAATAATAAAAAAATATCAGAGCCCCCAAAATAACATAGGAGCTTTGGTCCTCAAATAATTTAAACGTTTTCCTCAGACATACTTACAGCCTACACAAAGTACAAATACATTAGCGAAACCTCTAATCTCTCTTACTATCTAACAAAATCAAATGCTTTGGTTGGTTTGGAGAGCCACTGAGGTTTACTTCTGAAAAGGTCATTGTCCTTACAATAGAAGATGTAACAGTAGTTTTAACATTTGTGGGCATTTTTATACAACATTTACCATTAAAGGGGCATGATTCAGATAGAAAATACAATTAAAAAAATTCTTCTATTATCAAATTTGCATCATTTTCATGTTATTCATCATTTTTATGTTATTCTTTGTTGAAGAGATATCTAGATAGGTAATGTGCACGTCTGAAGCTTTACATAACAGGAAATAGTGCGGCCATCTAGTGCTCTTGCTTATGTATAACATTGTTGAAAAACTGCTGCCACATAGTTCTGCAGACAAGTGCACACTCCTGAACTTACCTTCTTGCTTGTCAACAAAGAATAACAAGAAAACAAAGATAATTTGACAATAGAAGTAAATTGGAAAGTTGTTTAAAATGGTATATTGTGTTTTATGTCCTTTTAAAGCATATGGTTATTCTTGTAGATAAAGTGATACGATTTTGCAGAGGAATTGGATTTACTCCATAGATTGCAATTTTAGAACCTGCCCCTTTCTTGTATTCAGCCCTGGTAATTTGTAATTTTCTTTATGTCCAACCTTTTTGAATTGTGATCCACGTTGGAATAGTTTTATCACTTACAGGGCTGGGGAACATATTAAAAAAAAAATACAAAACCAAAAAGTAAAGGAAAAATGTATAGTTCCTTCCAGTTAGAAACATGGATATGATTCAACCAGACTGTACATTAATATGACTCATATGGTGTCATATTTTCCTTTACTGCTCCTGTGCATCCTTTTAAAGGACAAACAGATTAATGTTAATAAATTACAATAACTGACGCAAAGTTTATATTCCAGCATAACAGTATATGAATATAAACCTAGACACTTACATTAACAAATATGTTGTAAGTCAACAAAGTCAATTAATGACCAGGATATTTCTATGCAGTGGGCTAACCACCATAACTCATCCTCTTTCTCTTTGAATAAGTGAAGTAGACATGGGCATTCAGTTTTTTTTGTTTGTTTTTTTAAAGAAAACAAATAAATACTGACAAAAGTTGTCTGGATTATTAATTTCCTTTAAATGGTTAAAATAATTACCTTTTGCACATTGGAGAACCGAGCTAACTCGATCCGCGGGCGGGCTAATAGGAGGCTTATAGCGGCAGCTTCCACGGCCTGCACTAAAGTAGTAGACAGGGGTCTGTGAAGAAGAGGACCGGGTTAGCGCAGCTCTACAGCACGTTAAAAGAAATGTTTCACCTGTAGCTTTGGAACATTTACATTTGTTTAATGAAAATTAAGTTATATGTTCTAAGAATAATCAGTATTTGTTTTGTTTAAAATGAAATGAATACTTGATAGTACAGCCAGGGATCTGAATATTGCCCCAAATATTTGTTCTGAAAAATTCGACCAAACCAGATTTTTCTGCACATGTCTAAATTGAAGTAAAAAATGTTTTCAGCAAAAAATCTTTCCAGAATAGAAAGTCCAATATCAAACTAGATATGAGGCCTAAATCTGATTTATCTAGGTCCTGCAAGGGAAATATTCCAGCAGCTTAAGGAAAATGTAGATCTTGAGCATGGATATGTAATTAATATAGAAGCTGGAAAATGGATGTTGAAGTGGTGTAAACGGTTGTGTAGATAGGAGGTTATAGAGATAATGCAACAAAATAATTTAAAATGCATTCAAATATTAGTGAAATGGGAAAGGTAGATTTTATAATAAACATAAATGGGCAAAATTTAGCTCTGTGGGTCCTATTCCACTCAGCTTAGATTTCTATGCATTATTTCCCAATCAATAACAAAATACTTCTGAAATTCAGCACATTTTGACCTTTCTGACATTGGGCCTCTTGTGCTCTTTCAACCACAAGAAGTTCACTTTTTTGAGGTGGTCTTCTAAACTTCAAGTCCTTGAGCTCTTGTGCATGCTCAGTATGAATTAGCAGAACACTAAAATGTTCTTACAGAGACTGAACATTAGATATGTGCATTTATTTAGTTGCAAATGGATATTTGTAATGAAAATACGTTGGAAAACACAAGCTAATTTTAAAGAAAACAAATATATATTAACAAAATTCCTTAATATATATTTGTTTCCTTTAAATTGCCTTTAAAAGATAAAGGGCTAGATTACAAGTGGAGTGCTGAATTATTGCTCTCCCGCAAATGGGCAAATTTGCCCATTTGCGGGAGCGCTATAATTAACCAGCCATTACAAGTGGCTGGTTATTGCTACCGCAACCTTACACTCCGAAAATTAACCAGAGATTATATCTCTGGTTAATTTTCTAAAAGTGTCCCAAATGCCCTCAAAATAGAAGGTATTATAGTTTTTTCTTAAATAATAAAAACTGCACTAGGCAATTTGGGGGCTTTAAAGTTGGTGGGAGTGGGGTGTTAGAAAAAAGAACTAGCACTGAAAAATGCCTTTACATTGCAGTCTATGGGAACAACCAGGTTTATTCCCTTCCAGCCACTGTGTTCCCATAGGCTGCAATGTTAATATATATGTATATGATTATATAGGAAGAAGCAAATAAGTAGAATATGCAGGCAGCGGTTCTTGTAGTATAAAATAAAAGTCTTTATTGAAACATGTTAAAAACACTCCAGAAAGCGTCACAGGTACATCCACAACAGAAGGTCCGCTAACATGTTTCGGCCCTCAAGCCGTAATCATAGCTAAAGGACAATGCACCTGAGCCCTTAAAAAGCACCAGGATAACCCTGATTGGGTAAAAACAAAATTGCAAGTTGTGATGTAACTTAACTCAATGAGTACCTATACATGGTTAATGTGCTTGTTACATAGTTAATATAAATCCACTGCATAAAAGTACTGAATGGGCGCACGACATATTGTAATAATTACTACTACTTATATGTTCCTATACAGAGAAGAATAGCAATGCTTATTTTAGCCGTAGTCTGAAATCTTATGATGCTCATTGTATATTTACAAATCAAATAGAGCAGTTCAGTATGATATTTATCAATTATTCGTATTACATAGCCAATGCTTATTTAAGCTGTAGTCTAAAGTCTTATAATGCTCAATATATATAAACAGATCAAAATAAAGCAATTCAGTTTGCTACTATCAATTATTCATATTACACTTATGCAGATGAAATGGGACTATTGAGTCTGACACTATTAATAATCTCTAATAAGAGATAACTATAATATGAACAATAGTGTTAATGATAAGAGACTGTAGCCCCAGACATTAACACATAGATATGCAAACACACGAGTATAAAGAAATATATATATATATATATGGGCTAAAAAAGAGGATATGCAATCATGTACAATACTTTGTCCATACACGAAATATAAACTATCTAGACAAAAGGTTCAATCATGTACAATACTTTGTCCATACATAGAATATAAAATGTCTAGACAAAAAGTTCTGCATCATCTAGAAATACAATGTAACATATGACAAAAATTGAACTTTTAAAATTTCATCATAGATGAAAATGTAACATTTCATCTCTAGTATAACGTACATAATTACACTTTGAGGAAACAGTAGTAGAAAGAGGCTCAGACAGGCTGCCACAGAAGAGGGAAAAATTGCCTGCAATAGAGTAACACAATCTATTGCCAATAATTGATTAGGTCATATTCTGAATTCAAACCCGTGGGTACACGAGTCTGAAGTTTAAAAATCCAGAACATTTCCCTCTTCTGTAGCAACCTGTCTCTATCCCCTCCTCTCGGAGGACAGGTGACCCGTTCAATGGCTTGCCATCTCAATGAGTTGACACTTTTTTGGTGACATTTCGCGAAATGTTGCACCAATGGTGTAGATTCTACACCAGCCTGTATTGTAGACAAATGGTTACGGTTTCGAACTTTGACCTCAGTGGTTGTGAGCCCAATGTACTGTAAATGGCATAAAGTACAACTCAACACATATATAACATATGTGGAGGTGCACTTCAAACAGGTTTGAATAGCAAAGGATTCTCCTGTAACCTCTGATATAATGCTATCTGAAGGGAGAACAAAGTCACATACCCTACATTTATTAAGACATTTGAAAATGCCTCTATGTGTGAGCCAGGAACTCTGTTGTGTATTAATCTTAGGGAGGACAGATGGTGACAACAAATTCCCTAAAGTGGTTCCTGTAGGAACAGCGTAACCCTTGTAAAATACAATTCTCCAGCTTATCATCAGCAGCAAGAAAAGAGAAATGTTTCTTGACTATTCTGCATATTTCCATGTATTCTTGACTATACTCTGTGACAAAGGTAACTCCTTTGTGTTCACTATCAATTTTGTTGGTTTTTCCTAAGAGTTGGGACCTATCCATCAAATCTACTTGTCTCCTAGCCTTGTTAATCACATTCATATTGTAGCCCCTGTTCCTAAGCCTTTTGGCTAAATCTTGTGACTGTTCAGCATACTTATGTGGTAGGGAGCAATTGCGTTTGACTCTGATGAACTGGCCTTTGGCCACTGCAAGAGGTACATGCCTGGGATGGCAGCTGTTCGCATGTAACAAAGTGTTCCCAGTTATGGGTTTCCTATAAATCTCTGTCAAAACCCTTCCATCATCTGTACTTTAGATGGTAATGTCCAAAAAGTTAATCTCATTATCCCTTAATTCACTGGTAAATTTAATCCCAATATTGTTAGAATTCAGATAGTCAATGAAAGATGTAAACTGGGACTCACTCCCCTTCCACACAAGCAGCAGGTCGTCTATATAGCGGCCATAAAAATAAATCATATCTCTAAAGGGATTACCATCTCCATAGACGTGGGACAGCTCCCACCAACCTATAAAAAGGTTGGCATAGGAGGGGGCAAACTTGGCCCCCGTAGCTGTCCCATGTCTCTGGAGATAGAAATTGTCCTCAAAAGAAAAATAATTGTGTGTAAGCAAGTATTTCAAAACTCTTAGAATAAAATGTCTGAAACCGGTAGAAAAATCAGAATAGTGTTCCAAAAAGAAATCAACTGCTGTTAGACCCTCTTCATGAGGGATGGAGGAATATAGTGCTACTACATCAATTGTAGCCCACTTGTGACAGTTACTGCTCCATTTTAAGTTGCCAAGGGCACAGATTACACTTTTGGTGTCTTGTATATAACTATGCAGGTTTTGTACCAAGGGCTGTAAAAGGCTATCTACCCACTGTGAGACATGTTCCATCAAAGAGTCGATGCCACTTACTATTGGACGACCCCTAACCTCCGTAAGGGATTTATGTATTTTGGGTAAATGGTGGAAGATGGGCACTACCGGATTTTCAACTACCAAAAACTCAAAGGTCTTTCGGTCGTAGTGCCCATCCTCCAACCCATCATCCAAAATGTCCAACAGTTCTTTTTTAAAAGTGGCAGTGGGATCCCTATATAGAGGAATGAAATCTTCAGTATTATTCAGCTGTCGTAATGCCTCATTTACATAATCCAATCTGTCCAAGACCACAACAGAGCCGCCCTTATCCGCCGAGCGTATAACAATGTCTTTGTTCTCTTGAAGCTATTTAAGTGCGGCTCTTTCTGATCTGGACAGATTGGGAGTGTGGTAACCAACAGAAGTGTTAAGTTTAATCAGGTCACGTTCCACACTTTTAAAGAAAGTCTCTAAAGTGTAACCCCTGGTGTGAATAGGGTAAAATTGTGACATTCTGAAAACCACTCGAAGCATTGACACATTCTCTGGTGGCCCCTATCAAGCTGCCTTGAGATAAATTTTCTAAATTTATCAAATCACAAGTTTCATCAAACGTCATTCTACCTATAGTTTGAGCATGTGAGGAGAAATCAGGTATATAGTCAGCTGTACTATCTTGGTGAGGCAATGAGGGTTCAGTACAAAAATATCTTTGTAAAGTCATGTTACGTATTAATTTGTTTACATCAAGAATGGTGTTAAATATGTTAAAATGATTAGTAGGTGAAAAATTCAAACCATGACTGAGCAAAGAAATTTGTGATTCTGTAAGTCTATATCCTGACAAATTGATTACATTATTTACTTGTACTTCTGCTTCCCTCTCTAACCTCTCAACTGATAATGCCCCTGGCCTACCTGTCCTATCCCAGTCCGCTGTGGAGGAAGAGAAAAAACCTGTTCTATCTTTCTCTGATCATCATCAGAAACTCTTGTCTGTGTAACAGATGCAGCTTCTTCAACATATTTAGATGTAAAGCCTGTGGGACCAAAATGTTTAACTTTAGGTATAACCAAATGGGACTGATGTTGATCAGAGTCAGCATGAACACGTGTTTGTTGCAATGTAGAGGCCTGGTGAGCATTCTTTAGTATACCTTTGGTAGCTTCCTGGTGGGAGCTTCACCACTTGAGGCCCCAGTATCCTCCTCTGATTCGAACTCAGTGTCTGAGTATGTCACTCTCTTAGTGTCTGTGGTATGTGTAGATACTTGTCCTTTGCCCTTATTTTTACTGTTATTGCGTCTATTTCTTGACCTGCCCCTGTACTGTCTTCTAAACATGGTTTTATCAGAATGCTTCCATATATATATATATATATATATATATATATACGGTATTGCTGTTGTAGTCAGACTGATCCCTCATGAATTTTGAGTGTTTTGTTTCTAGAACTAAATTTTTCACTTCTGCTACACCTGTTTTTAAGATACCATCAAACTTGGCAAAACTAGGTTCTAGCTGTCGTGAATTCATTTCTGCCTGCAACTCCCCTATCTCTTCCCTGGTAGTTTTGAAGATTAGATTTATAGGAGGTCAACATCAACAACATTAAGCGCACTGAACAATCAGATAAAATATCATTCCATGTACTAATGAAGTCAGTGTCAGTAACATCAAATGTTGTAAACTTATTCAATCTCAAACCGCGTGGTATAATTTTAAGTTTGATATATGTCTCCAAAGTCCAAATGTCCCATTGAAGTTTATGATTATATAAATATATATTTTGTATTAATATGTGTATATACACATATTAACACATAAATATATATGAATATATTCATATACATATATATTTAAAAATGCTGCCCATTGCTGCGTTACATACCTCCTTCCCTGTGCGAGGTTCAGATACCGACTGTGACGGCCTCAGAAGGAGGCTCCCATAGGAGCCTATGAAAGCGCTCTGTTGTTATCTCATTATCGTGCACTTGTATTACAAGATATGTATTATTACAAGAACTTTTATTCTAAAACACTACATTTTTTGAATATTCATTCTGAATTATTCCTCTGAAATAAATTATTTTTATTTACTGCTACAGATTAGCAATTCTTCATGTGCGCATTAGACCAAAGCACAAAACAAAAATTGTCTTATGCATATTTCACATTCCTATGTTCTTCACATAGAAAAAAATGTAATTTGATTTTATATATATATATATATATATATATATATATATATATATATATATATACACACACACAGGTACATATATATATATATATATATATATATATATATATACCTGTATACACAAACACGAAAAAAGCAGGGTGCTGCAGCAAGCCAAACATACAAACAGGAAAAAAAGCAGGCACTCTCCGGTATTTGCAAAAAAGGATATCTTTTAATGCCAAGTAGCGTGACGTTTCGGACTATTACCTTTGTCTGTCTTCATATTATAGTGAAAACAAACATCACCTTATATACACATGTTATAATCAATTCACCATTACTCACCCTGACTTCATGCACAAACTTGCAGCAGTCACTAGGCGCATTGCTTGCATCACTACCGGGTGCCGTATGTTGCCATAGTAACCTGCCGGGTCAGTAAACAACATTAATCGTGATAACTTATATCTTAGACAATATCTATCTGGTTAGCATACAAAGAGAGAAGCGCTCTACCAGGAACGAACAACAGACGTGGACCCGTTGCTCAGTGTGCCTAGAGGGATATGGCTGCACCTCACTGACGAGGCCCACAATAGGCCGAAACGTACGTCTGGGGTTTTGCTGTTTCTCTCGTTCAGAGAAGAATTGCCTGGTATTTCGGGGCTGTACTGTACTGTGAAGTCAGGATCAGACTGATATGCTTCAGGAAAGTTTTTCTCTGTGAAAGGCACATGTTGAGCAAAAAGAGGCTGCTTCTTGGGTGGTAACTAGCCATAGAACAAGCTATTATGCTATTGTTCGTTTCCAGGTTGAGCGCTTCTCTCTTTTTATTTATGCAAATTATGACATTTTGGGAAGTCTCCCTAAGTGTGATGCGGGAATCCAGACGTGGACCCGTTGCTCAGTGTGCCTAGAGGGATATGGCTGCACCTCACTGACGAGGCCCACAATAGGCCGAAACGTACGTCTGGGGTTTTGCTGTTTCGTTCAGAGAAGAATTGCCTGGTATTTCGGGGCTGGACTGTACTGTGAAGTCAGGATCAGACTGATATGCTTCAGGAAAGTTTTTCTCTGTGAAAGGCACATGTTGAGCAAAAAGAGGCTGCTTCTTGGGTGGTAACTAGCCATAGAACAAGCTATTATGCTATTGTTCGTTTCCAGGTTGAGCGCTTCTCTCTTTTTATTTATGCAATATCTATCTGGTGACTAAACAAATACTTATAGCTATATCTATCATATTAACTAGAACTACAGCTTAAGGAAAGCTATAGCATAAAAAGATTAAAACCAACCACATAAATCAACAACATTAATCAACAACATTATCCAGGCTGCACAATTTCACTTGCTAGATTGCTAAATAACTAGCTCAGAAGGCATGGATGCAAGTCAACTTGTATAACGGATCCATCTCATTATAAGTACAGAGGCTTATTAATAGTATAGAGGCTTATTAATAGTATTACTATAGTGAAGTTACATAGAGCTACTTCTACATAATATGGATATTAGAGCTAAATCACAGATATGAAATATAGATGTAAATGTTACAGATTTACATATAACAGACCGGATCAGCTATATATTTTTTTATTTATCAAAAGAACATATATACTAATGTAACTAAAGGGCCTGTCTGAATAGCACATGAAGACACATTAAGCTACACAAAGCTATGCCATTCTATTTTGGTGTTTAAACCCTTAGGGCTTAAGGTCTCAAGTTCGAATGTCCATCTAGCTTCTCTTTGCATAAGTATTGTATTTCGATCTCCTCCTCTCTGCATAGGTGGTGCATGAACAATTATAGTGTAGTGCATATCTGCTACACCATGGCCACTTTGCAAAAAGTGCCTAGCAACAGGTTGGTCCATTTCTTTGTTCTTTATCGCTGTGCATATTGCACTCCTATAATTTGTCATCCTAGTTCTCATATCGTCATTTGTTTTGCCCACGTAAAACAAACTACATGGACAAAATAGCAGGTAGACTATATACTTAGTTGTACACATCATCCTATGCTTATGGAGGTACTTCTTCTTATGCCTGGGATGATGGAAAAAACGTCCTGCTTGTAATCCATTGCAGGTAGTGCATCCACTGCATTTATAACATACAACCTATGCTAGCCTTACTTTATACCAGTTCCACTCCTCCATTGCTATCCCCTGAGCCCCCTTTAGCATGTAAGCCTAAGAGTCCAGCTGTTTGTAGATCACCTTCTTAAGAGCTGACTACAACAGTGCAACTCTTGGCAGGGCCCTCTACCCATTTGATCCCTATAATTGTTTTGTTGTACTCCCCCCTTGTTTATAGCACTGTGGAATCTGTTGGCGCTCTACAAATAACAAATAAAAATAATAACAACCAGGTTTATTCCCTTCCAGCCATGTTTTTGAGCTGTAGCAGTGTATGGGATCTGTCTTTTGTAATATGTCTTTAAGTGATCTTCCTCTTTTAAAGCCCATCCTAGGGACATCCATCTATCATCTGAACATAGTATTTCCCAGTTATTCCTGAGTATGGTTGAAAACTCATTCTTTTCCACAGAATATGTGGTAGTCATAGTCATTTTTTCTTTACTATTCTCATACTCAGGGATAACTGTGTATAGGCTAGTAACATCTAGTGTCACTAGCACATCATCTGCATCTACCTTCAGTATGTCTCCTGAATCTTTGATGTAGGTGTTCATATTCTGAACAAAAGGCTGTAGCAAGCTGTTTACATAGGTAGCAAGAGGTTGGAGTATAGAGTCAACCGCTGATACAATGGGTTGTCCTGGAGGTTTCCCTAAATCCTTATAGATCTTCGGCAGGGTAAAGAAGATTGGGATTTTTGGGTGGTCCATTTTCAAGTATAATAGGGTCTGCTGATCTATCCAGTTATCATCAAAGGCTTCTTTCAGATATTCATCTATACTATATCTGATTTAAATTTAGAGGTAGGGTCTCTTGGTGGTTTAGAGTAAGTATTATTATCACTCAATTGTACATTGATTTCTTCACAATAGTATTGATAATCCAAGATCACTATCGCACCGCCTTTGTCAGCCCTTCTCACCACTATGGTATTGTCCACTGCCAGATTCTTAATTGCTTGTCTTTCATTCTTAGTAAGATTAAACCTCACTTTATCTTCTTGAGATTTTATGGAGTGATTCAAATCAGTTTCCAGTTTTTTGCAGAATGTCTGGATAGTGGCATTGGTGCTTTTTGGATCAAACGTACCTCTTTTTCTCAAGCCCATAATTTGTTCTTTTTATTTTTTTCACAGCGTTCACACACTTTTTATTGCAATTGCACATCTTAGATCATACTACATTCATTGTATATTGTTAACATAAATGAATTGGGCTGGCACTGTGTCAGTGGTATCAAGCACATGTTGGGGAATCTCTATTCTATACAACTTTCTTTATAACTCCACCAATGTTACATAATAGTTTTAGCCGCAAATGCAACTAACTACCTTACAGAAACATTCATGATTAATCAATATATATATTATTTTTTTTGCTTTTAATTTTTTTATTGAGGCATTCAAAAAAAAAAAAAACATAACAGGGAGGTTGCAATAGACAGTTTCAATGTGGACATAAATATACAGGTAATGCTGGTAAGTCACAGGTCAATAAAGCAGCATACTTATCTAGCATTATGTCAAAGTTACATTATCAGTACTGTACTACCTAAACATCTAACTGCAACCAGTTAAATAATACCTCAGTTTTCTAATATAAAGTAATATGAATCTCCCCTTGAACAATAAATTATGAAAGATAAATGTTCCTCCCAATTGTTCTGTGGAAGTTGCTCTTGGACCTCCCTAATTGTATATTTGACTTAATGGGGGATTTTGGAGGGGAAACAGAAAAACAAAAACAAACAGGGCCACTCTTGGACCCTTAGAACAAACTGGGCGACTCTTGGCCCTTAAGAAACAGCTTAATGTGATTGTCAAATGATTACCATGATGGAAAGGTATAAAGGAAAAGACTATAATCAAAATATCTGATATACTGTATGCACCTACTATGTACAGGGAGTGCAGAATTATTAGGCAAATGAGTATTTTGACCACATCATCCTCTTTATGCATGTTGTCTTACTCCAAGCTGTATAGGCTCGAAAGCCAACTACCAATTAAGCATATTAGGTGATGTGCATCTCTGTAATGAGAAGGGGTGTGGTCTAATGACATCAACACCCTATATCAGGTGTGCATAATTATTAGGCAACTTCCTTTCCTTTGGCAAAATGAGTCAAAAGAAGGACTTGACAGGCTCAGAAAAGTCAAAAATAGTGAGATATCTTGCAGAGGGATGCAGCACTCTTAAAATTGCAAAGCTTCTGAAGCGTGATCATCGAACAATCAAGCGTTTCATTCAAAATAGTCAACAGGGTCGCAAGAAGCGTGTGGAAAAACCAAGGCGCAAAATAACTGCCCATGAACTGAGAAAAGTCAAGCGTGCAGCTGCCAAGATGCCACTTGCCACCAGTTTGGCCATATTTCAGAGCTGCAACATCACTGGAGTGCCCAAAAGCACAAGGTGTGCAATACTCAGAGACATGGCCAAGGTAAGAAAGGCTGAAAGACGACCACCACTGAACAAGCCACACAAGCTGAAACGTCAAGACTGGGCCAAGAAATATCTCAAGACTGATTTTTCTAAGGTTTTATGGACTGATGAAATGAGAGTGAGTCTTGATGGGCCAGATGGATGGGCCCGTGGCTGGATTGGTAAAGGGCAGAGAGCTCCAGTCTGACTCAGACGCCAGCAAGGTAGAGGTGGAGTACTGGTTTGGGCTGGTATCATCAAAGATGAGCTTGTGGGGCCTTTTCGGGTTGAGGATTGAGTCAAGCTCAACTCCCAGTCCTACTGCCAGTTTCTGGAAGACACCTTCTTCAAGCAGTGGTACAGGAAGAAGTCTGCATCCTTCAAGAAAAACATGATTTTCATGCAGGACAATGTTCCATCACACGCGTCCAAGTACTCCACAGCGTGGCTGGCAAGAAAGGGTATACAAGAAGAAAATCTAATGACATGGCCTCCTTGTTCACCTGATCTGAACCCCATTGAGAACCTGTGGTCCATCATCAAATGTGAGATTTACAAGGCAAAACAGTACACCTCTCTGAACAGTGTCTGGGAGGCTGTGGTTGCTGCTGCACGCAATGTTGATGGTGAACAGATCAAAACACTGACAGAATCCATGGATGGCAGGCTTTTGAGTGTCCTTGCAAAGAAAGGTGGCTATATTGGTCACTGATTTGTTTTTGTTTTGTTTTTGAATGTCAGAAATGTATATTTGTGAATGTTGAGATGTTATATTGGTTTCACTGGTAAAAATAAATAATTGAAATGGGTATATATTTGTTTTTTGTTAAGTTGCCTAATAATTATGCACAGTAATAGTCACCTGCACACACAGATATCCCCCTAAAATAGCTAAAACTAAAAACAAACTGAAAACTACTTCCAAAACTATTCAGCTTTGATATTAATGAGTTTTTTGGGTTCATTGAGAACATGGTTGTTGTTCAATAATAAAATGAATCCTCTAAAATACAACTTGCCTAATAATTCTGCACTCCCTGTAGTTACATGGTATATACGATTAAGGTCTGGGGTTCTGTGTCTATAACTCAAGTAGGCTAGGACTGATTGGTCAAGATCAAAATATTTATTGGTTATATCAGGAAGGGAAATATGCCAACTGGGAAACACTAGAGGCATGTGCTGGGAGCCTGAATCTTGTAGAGAATAGACAGTGTATTGTAAGCGAACTCTAATTAACTAATGCCCTATCACATAAATCATTTTTTTATATATATATATATATATATATATATATATATATATATATATATATATATATATATACACATATACATGGACATACATGCAAACATACATACACTTATATATCTACACATAAATATTTCATGAACAGATCTCTGCTAGTCATGCTATGATCCTCCTGATTACCAGAAAGACACATATCTATATATACATACCCCCACATATATACCTGTATAAGAACACATACACATACACATCCAGAAACATGCCCCTACATTTATATATACATACTTATTTATAACTATAATCCATGGGCAAAAAGGGAGACATAATTCCAATTCTAAGGAGCAGGGGTATCATGTGTACCTAGTAGGCCCAAACCAAAGGATACACCATAAAATATGCAGATCGTACATAAACAAGAGTCCCAAACTAGAAGTAGAGTGCATACATAATTGTATATGCTTACATTCTAAAAATTCACTGAGCCAACTACAGTGAGATAAACATACTTATGTTGGAGAAAGCCACACATAACATGCTTTCTATTATAGGGACCAGAGGCATCATGTTAAAAAAAAAACATAGTATTATTGTTATTAGGCGTCCAAATTATTTAGAACCCGCTAAGTGCTAGGACTGTAACAGGGTGATGGATTATGGAGTTATATGCATATCAAGCTGTTAATGTTCCTAAGTTCATTTAACCAACTCCCCTCTTCGGGTTCTGGCTGGGGTGAATACAATACGTCCTCCATGCTGAAAATCTGTAGTCCAGAAAGGTGTGCTGTCCCAGGTCAGGGGTTAACATTGTGTTATAGATGTGGTGTTCGGCAGTCCCCTTACCTGCCTGTGTATGGGAAAAGCCCTTACCTGCTTGTGTATGGGAAAAGCTTCTGACCTGTAGCGCCATGTAGTGATGAGCAGTTCCCTGCCGCTTGCTGTCTCCTCACTAGCTGCAGAGGATCTGCGGCCCAGTGCTACTCACGAAGTTGCCAAGTTTTGTGACACCACATAGAGACCGGGAGAGCCCGCAGCTGCGCCAGACTCCAGCGCCCGTACAATCAGGTAAGCCTTTGGCGATATATTTACTTCATCTGAATCTGGGCCTGACAGCACACTAACCACAGCCGCATCCTCAAGTGCATACAGAGGAGGAGGTCCCCCTGCCGCGGCCTGGACGCCATGCAGTCTCACCATATTACCCGAGGAATTGATAGGTTTGTGACCGTTATTGAGGTATTTGAGTGCTATATTCCTCTCAGCTTCTATGTTAGCCTCAGGGAGAAGCCTCTGTTCTGTAGGGAGTTTATTTTTCACTCTGGCGTTCTGTATGCGGTGAGTCACCTCCAGGCTGGGAATCAAGGTACGTGTACCCGTTTTGGCCACTCTCACCTCTCTTGTGGTCGGATGCCTCATAGTGGGTAATATTTTTGGAGCTCTCAAGCCTGGGGAGTTCACTGGAAAATTGTCCACGGCTAGGGGGTTGATTTCTGGATCACTCGAGTCACAGATCAAGTCTGTCTTAGTCGAAGCCTGTACCTTAGGCGAGGGACCCGATAAGTTTGGTTTAAGCACTTGGATACTGGTATCTTTGTCAGATTTCTCCGGTGGGGCACTTGGTATCCTATTCTGAGATCCAATTTGCTTTGTTAGGACACACTGGCTACTCCATTCAGCTGACCACTTTTGCAGTAGCTTCTCATGGTGTTCATTCAATAAGTAGGTCACGGCCTTGAGTAGCATGTTAACATTAGGCGCCATCTTTAGTATGTACTTGTGTGGTAATAAAGTCTCGTAAACCTCTTTGTTTTTAGTATTTTGGAATAATCCTGTTACAGGATTGCTTAACCCCAGAGTTTGGGGGGGGGGATAATTGTGCGGCAACCCCAGATCTATGACTCACGGCTCACACAGTGAGATCCCTTCTTTACCTAAGCTTGGTAGTTGCAAAATGGCTGAAAGGCCTGAGGAGATTTGTGACTCACAGCTGTCTCAGAGAACATAGGCTAGGACACAGTCGGGAAATCCACTCTTAGCATCTGTCGGATCTCAGTAAAACAGATGAGCACTAGAGAACAAAATAGTGTAGATTTCCAGCAGAAAAGTCATACAAAATCTATCTGATATGAGGAGCTTCACACAGACGCGTCCTACCGCACTGAGAGCAGGCTCCACCCCCAATTTGTTCTTTTTTTGTTGAGCCAAAAAACTCTTTAAGTCTTAATGACTGCTGGAAGTGCTGACTATCAATATGAAGATCAAATTTATCAGTACATTTAGTTGGAACAAATGATAGTCCTCTTTGTAAGAGTGATAATTCACCTTTGAACAGCAATATTTGGCTGATGTTAACCACTATTTGTTCATTTATCTCCTTCTCTGGGGATCTGCTTCTTGCTCTTGAATTGCCCTCTCCTTGGGTGGGGGCATCCCCTTAAGTGTTTTTTGACCTTGTTATTATCCCCCCTTCTCTCTGTGTACCTATCGGTATATACTGTTCTGATATGCTTTCTGAATCTGTACCAGAACCAGAGCTGTTTATTGTAGCCAGATTCCATGGCCTCCTTGCTCTGTATCTTCTTGGGCGGTATTCTCTGAGTCTCTGTCTTTCTTCTGGCTTTTATAGCCATTCATACACTTTCTTTTCTCTATAGTCCTCTAATACCGCTTTGAATTTTCTATTCTTAAAAGCCGTCAGTTCTTTTTGGAACTGCTCCAGCTGTGACTTTACTTGACCTGGCAGGTTACTATGGCAACATACGGCGCCCGGTAGTGACGCAAGCTATGCGCCCAGTTGCTGCTGCAAGTTTGTGCACGAAGTCAGGGTGAGTAATGGTGAATTCATTATAACATGTGTATATAAGGAGATGTTTGTTTTCACTAAAATTGTTAAGTCTGAAGATGGAGGCAATGCTCCGAAACGTCAGGCTACTTGGAATTAAAAGATATCCTTTTTTGCAAATACCGGAGAGTGCCTGCTTTTTTTCCTGTTTGTATGTTTGGCTTGCTGCAGCATCCCGGTCACTGAATTGAGAGTGTCCTACCTGCTTGTATATATATATATATATATATATACAGGGAGTGCACAATTATTAGGCAAATGAGTATTTTGACCACATCATCCTCTTTATGCATGTTGTCTTACTCCAAGCTGTATAGGCTCGAAAGCCTACTACCAATTAAGCATATTAGGTGATGTGCATCTCTGTAATGAGAAGGGGTGTGGTCTAATGACATCAACACCCTATATCAGGTGTGCATAATTATTAGGCAACTTCCTTTCCTTTGGCAAAATGAGTCAAAAGAAGGACTTGACAGGCTCAGAAAAGTCAAAAATAGTGAGATATCTTGCAGAGGGATGCAGCACTCTTAAAATTGCAAAGCTTCTGAAGCGTGATCATCGAACAATCAAGCGTTTCATTCAAAATAGTCAACAGGGTCGCAAGAAGCGTGTGGAAAAACCAAGGCGCAAAATAACTGCCCATGAACTGAGAAAAGTCAAGCGTGCAGCTGCCAAGATGCCACTTGCCACCAGTTTGGCCATATTTCAGAGCTGCAACATCACTGGAGTGCCCAAAAGCACAAGGTGTGCAATACTCAGAGACATGGCCAAGGTAAGAAAGGCTGAAAGACGACCACCACTGAACAATCCACACAAGCTGAAACGTCAAGACTGGGCCAAGAAATATCTCAAGACTGATTTTTCTAAGGTTTTATGGACTGATGAAATGAGAGTGAGTCTTGATGGGCCAGATGGATGGGCCCGTGGCTGGATTGGTAAAGGGCAGAGAGCTCCAGTCCGACTCAGACGCCAGCAAGGTAGAGGTGGAGTACTGGTTTGGGCTGGTATCATCAAAGATGAGCTTGTGGGGCCTTTTCGGGTTGAGGATTGAGTCAAGCTCAACTCCCAGTCCTACTGCCAGTTTCTGGAAGACACCTTCTTCAAGCAGTGGTACAGGAAGAAGTCTGCATCCTTCAAGAAAAACATGATTTTCATGCAGGACAATGTTCCATCACACGCGTCCAAGTACTCCACAGCGTGGCTGGCAAGAAAGGGTATACAAGAAGAAAATCTAATGACATGGCCTCCTTGTTCACCTGATCTGAACCCCATTGAGAACCTGTGGTCCATCATCAAATGTGAGATTTACAAGGCAAAACAGTACACCTCTCTGAACAGTGTCTGGGAGGCTGTGGTTGCTGCTGCACGCAATGTTGATGGTGAACAGATCAAAACACTGACAGAATCCATGGATGGCAGGCTTTTGAGTGTCCTTGCAAAGAAAGGTGGCTATATTGGTCACTGATTTGTTTTTGTTTTGTTTTTGAATGTCAGAAATGTATATTTGTGAATGTTGAGATGTTATATTGGTTTCACTGGTAAAAATAAATAATTGAAATGGGTATATATTTGTTTTTTGTTAAGTTGCCTAATAATTATGCACAGTAATAGTCACCTGCACACACAGATATCCCCCTAAAATAGCTAAAACTAAAAACAAACTGAAAACTACTTCCAAAACTATTCAGCTTTGATATTAATGAGTTTTTTGGGTTCATTGAGAACATGGTTGTTGTTCAATAATAAAATGAATCCTCTAAAATACAACTTGCCTAATAATTCTGCACTCCCTGTAGTTACATGGTATATACGATTAAGGTCTGGGGTTCTGTGTCTATAACTCAAGTAGGCTAGGACTGATTGGTCAAGATCAAAATATTTATTGGTTATATCAGGAAGGGAAATATGCCAACTGGGAAACACTAGAGGCATGTGCTGGGAGCCTGAATCTTGTAGAGAATAGACAGTGTATTGTAAGCGAACTCTAATTAACTAATGCCCTATCACATAAATCGTTTTTATATATATATATATATATATATATATATATATATATATATATATATATACACATATACATGGACATACATGCAAACATACATACACTTATATATCTACACATAAATATTTCATGAACAGATCTCTGCTAGTCATGCTATGATCCTCCTGATTACCAGAAAGACACATATCTATATATACATACCCCCACATATATACCTGTATAAGAACACATAGACATACACATCCAGAAACATGCCCCTACATTTATATATACATACTTATTTATAACTATAATCCATGGGCAAAAAGGGAGACATAATTCCAATTCTAAGGAGCAGGGGTATCATGTGTACCTAGTAGGCCCAAACCAAAGGATACACCATAAAATATGCAGATCGTACATAAACAAGAGTCCCAAACTAGAAGTAGAGTGCATACATAATTGTATATGCTTAAATTCTAAATATTCACTGAGCCAACTACAGTGAGATAAACATACTTATGTTGGAGAAAGCCACACATAACATGCTTTCTATTATAGGGACCAGAGGCATCATGTTAAAAAAAAAACATAGTATTATTGTTATTAGGCGTCCAAATTATTTAGAACCCGCTAAGTGCTAGGACTGTAACAGGGTGATGGATTATGGAGTTATATGCATATCAAGCTGTTAATGTTCCTAAGTTCATTTAACCAACTCCCCTCTTCGGGTTCTGGCTGGGGTGAATACAATACGTCCTCCATGCTGAAAATCTGTAGTCCAGAAAGGTGTGCTGTCCCAGGTCAGGGGTTAACATTGTGTTATAGATGTGGTGTTCGGCAGTCCCCTTACCTGCCTGTGTATGGGAAAAGCCCTTACCTGCTTGTGTATGGGAAAAGCTTCTGACCTGTAGCGCCATGTAGTGATGAGCAGTTCCCTGCTGCTTGCTGTCTCCTCACTAGCTGCAGAGGATCTGCGGCCCAGTGCTACTCACGAAGTTGCCAAGTTTTGTGACACCACATAGAGACCGGGAGAGCCCGCAGCTGCGCCAGACTCCAGCGCCCGTACAATCAGGTAAGCCTTTGGCGATATATTTACTTTATCTGAATCTGGGCCTGACAGCACACTAACCACAGCCGCATCCTCAAGTGCATACAGAGGAGGAGGTCCCCCTGCCGCGGCCTGGACGCCATGCAGTCTCACCATATTACCCGAGGAATTGATAGGTTTGTGACCGTTATTGAGGTATTTGAGTGCTATATTCCTCTCAGCTTCTATGTTAGCCTCAGGGAGAAGCCTCTGTTCTGTAGGGAGTTTATTTTTCACTCTGGCGTTCTGTATGCGGTGAGTCACCTCCAGGCTGGGAATCAAGGTACGTGTACCCATTTTGGCCACTCTCACCTCTCTTGTGGTCGGATGCCTCATAGTGGGTAATATTTTTGGAGCTCTCAAGCCTGGGGAGTTCACTGGAAAATTGTCCACGGCTAGGGGGTTGATTTCTGGATCACTCGAGTCACAGATCAAGTCTGTCTTAGTCGAAGCCTGTACCTTAGGCGAGGGACCCGATAAGTTTGGTTTAAGCACTTGGATACTGGTATCTTTGTCAGATTTCTCCGGTGGGGCACTTGGTATCCTATTCTGAGATCCAATTTGCTTTGTTAGGACACACTGGCTACTCCATTCAGCTGACCACTTTTGCAGTAGCTTCTCATGGTGTTCATTCAATAAGTAGGTCACGGCCTTGAGTAGCATGTTAACATTAGGCGCCATCTTTAGTATGTACTTGTGTGGTAATAAAGTCTCGTAAACCTCTTTGTTTTTAGTATTTTGGAATAATCCTGTTACAGGATTGCTTAACCCCAGAGTTTGGGGGGGGGGGATAATTGTGCGGCAACCCCAGATCTATGACTCACGGCTCACACAGTGAGATCCCTTCTTTACCTAAGCTTGGTAGTTGCAAAATGGCTGAAAGGCCTGAGGAGATTTGTGACTCACAGCTGTCTCAGAGAACATAGGCTAGGACACAGTCGGGAAATCCACTCTTAGCATCTGTCGGATCTCAGTAAAACAGATGAGCACTAGAGAACAAAATAGTGTAGATTTCCAGCAGAAAAGTCATACAAAATCTATCTGATATGAGGAGCTTCACACAGACGCGTCCTACCGCACTGAGAGCAGGCTCCACCCCCAATTTGTTCTTTTTTTGTTGAGCCAAAAAACTCTTTAAGTCTTAATGACTGCTGGAAGTGCTGACTATCAATATGAAGATCAAATTTATCAGTACATTTAGTTGGAACAAATGATAGTCCTCTTTGTAAGAGTGATAATTCACCTTTGAACAGCAATATTTGGCTGATGTTAACCACTATTTGTTCATTTATCTCCTTCTCTGGGGATCTGCTTCTTGCTCTTGAATTGCCCTCTCCTTGGGTGGGGGCATCCCCTTAAGTGTTTTTTGACCTTGTTATTATCCCCCCTTCTCTCTGTGTACCTATCGGTATATACTGTTCTGATATGCTTTCTGAATCTGTACCAGAACCAGAGCTGTTTATTGTAGCCAGATTCCATGGCCTCCTTGCTCTGTATCTTCTTGGGCGGTATTCTCTGAGTCTCTGTCTTTCTTCTGGCTTTTATAGCCATTCATACACTTTCTTTTCTCTATAGTCCTCTAATACCGCTTTGAATTTTCTATTCTTAAAAGCCGTCAGTTCTTTTTGGAACTGCTCCAGCTGTGACTTTACTTGACCTGGCAGGTTACTATGGCAACATACGGCGCCCGGTAGTGACGCAAGCTATGCGCCCAGTTGCTGCTGCAAGTTTGTGCACGAAGTCAGGGTGAGTAATGGTGAATTCATTATAACATGTGTATATAAGGAGATGTTTGTTTTCACTAAAATTGTTAAGTCTGAAGATGGAGGCAATGCTCCGAAACATCAGGCTACTTGGAATTAAAAGATATCCTTTTTTGCAAATACCGGAGAGTGCCTGCTTTTTTTCCTGTTTGTATGTTTGGCTTGCTGCAGCATCCCGGTCACTGAATTGAGAGTGTCCTACCTGCTTGTATATATATATATATATGATAATGTTAATGTAAAATAGATATCTAAACCTATAGACCTATAGGAATCAATATACAGGTATAGGTATACAGATATAATAAAATATGTATTTACAATAAAAATAACTGTCATGTATGTAAAGAACATTAGAGTTGAAATATTCATAAATCCACGCAAAAGGATTACTTCAAGCAAACTTTTGTAATCTAACATTATTATACAATTCTAAATGTATAAAGTCATACCATTTATAACATATTTCTTTATATTTCAGCGTGTAAAATCTCTTCTAATAATATTTGTTTAAAGAGTGCTGTTTAGGGTTGATTTAATCCCTTTAACCTTGTCACTGCCAGGGAGAGCTGTAAAGCACAGTGTCACAATAAGACATTAACCATGTACAGTAGTCATGTGTTTTGAGAACATATATTCCTTCAAATGAAATATGGTTTTGATACTCTACCTTCTGCCTGTGGTTTATTGTAAGCAGACACAATTTTTGCTACCTTGTTTGACAACTAATTAACATGTGGATATGTATGATATAAGTTTTGTATTATATAATAAGTACAATTTAAGGAATCAATCACAATCCTTAAGAAAAAAATATAAAATTATTTATCTACAGAGCCTCCATAAGCTTTTATAGTGATTTTCTGTTGAAAACCATTGGATGCATTTGCAACAGATAAATTAAGTTTTTGTGATTCATTAGATTAGTCCTACACACAACTTTTCATATTTGTCAAATTTGAGGATATTTTAATTTATTAGAAAACCTTTTTTTTAATAAAAGCTATCATGCACTTCATTCCTATTGTGTAACTATTCATACCATATATTAATATTTCTCAAGCATTAATATTTAAAGTTTTTCATGATTCACTAAAAAGCTTAAAAAGACAACATATATAATTTAAATTTAAGTGAGCAGAGGAATTAAATGCTGTAATGGATTATCCCAAGATGGTTATACTTCAAGCAGACTCTGGAAGACTGATTGTTTTCTCGAATATTGCTTGGCATAAACAAATAGAATTTTAAATTATAAGGAATATTATACAATTTTATGATATGAACCAAAGTTTGAATTTTACAATGTGACATTTTCGGCTATTGAATAAAGAATCTATTTTAAACAAACAAAAGGAAAAAAATTGTTGTATCTTCATAAATCAAATATTGCCTTTTACTACTATTTGCGGAAAATTTATTAAAACATTAGGGCCTAGATTTAGAGTTGGGCGGTAGCCGTGAAAACCAGCGTTAGAGGCTCCTAACGCTGGTTTTGGGCTACCGCCGGTATTTGGAGTCAGTCAGGAAAGGGTCTAACACTTACTTTCCAGCCGCGACTTTTCCATACCGCAGATCCCCTTACGTCATTTGCGTATCCTATCTTTTCAATGGGATCTTTCTAACTCCCTTATTTAGAGTCGTGTCTGAAGTGAGCGTTAGAAATCTAACGACAAAACTCCAGCCGCAGAAAAAAGTCAGTAGTTAAGAGCTTTCTGGGCTAACGCCGGTTTATAAAGCTCTTAACTACTGTGCTCTAAAGTACACTAACACCCATAAACTACCTATGTACCCCTAAACCGAGGTCCCCCCACATCGCCGCCACTCGATTACATTTTTTTTAACCCCTAATCTGCCGACCGCCACCTACGATATCCTTATGTACCCCTAATCTGCTGCCCCTAACACCGCCGACCCCTATATTATATTTATTAACCCCTAATCTGCCCCCACAACGTCGCCTCCACCTGCCTACACTTATTAACCCCTAATCTGCCGTCCGCATACCGCCGCCAGCTACATTATAGCTATGTACCCCTAATCTGCTGCCCCTAACACCGCCAACCCCTATATTATATTTATTAACCCCTAATCTGCCCCCCACAACGTCGCCTCCACCTGCCTACACTTATTAACCCCTAATCTGCCGAGCGGACCGCACCGCTATTATAATAAAGTTATTAACCCCTAATCTGCCTCACTCCCGCTTCAATAACCCTATAATAAATAGTATTAACCCCTAATCTGCCCTCCCTAACATCGCTGACACCTAACTTCAAGTATAAATCCCTAATCTGCCGATCGGAGCTCACCGCTACTCTAATAAATTTTTTAACCCCTAAAGCTAATTTTAACCCTAACCCTAACACCCCCCTAAGTTAAATATAATTTTATTTTAACAAAATAAATTAACTCTTATTAAATAAATTATTCATATTTAAATCTAAATACTTACCTGTAAAATAAACCCTAATATAGCTACAATATAAATTATAATTATATTATAGCTATTTTAGGATTAATATTTATTTTACAGGCAACTTTGTATTTATTTTAACCAGGTACAATAGCTATTAAATAGTTAAGAACTATTTAATAGCTAAAATAGTTAAAATAATTACAAAATTACCTGTAAAATAAATCCTAACCTAAGTTACAATTAAACCTAACACTACACTATCAATAAATTAATTAAATACAATATCTACAATTATCTACAATTAAACCTAACACTACACTATTAATAAATTATGTAAATACAATATCTACAATTATCTACAATTAAACCTAACACTACACTATCAACAAATTAATTAAATACAATACCTACAAATAACTACAATTAAATAAACTAACTAAAGTACAAAAAATAAAAAAGAACTAAGTTACAAAAAATAAAAAAATATTTACAAACATTAGAAAAATATTACATCAATTTTAAACTAATTACACCTACTCTAAGCCCCCTAATAAAATAACAAAGCCCCCCAAAATAAAAAATGCCCTACCCTATTCTAAATTAAAAAAGTTCAAAGCACTTTTACCTTACCAGCCCTGAACAGGGCCCTTTGCGGGGCATGCCCCAAAGAATTAAGCTCTTTTGCCTGTAAAAAAAACACATACAATACCCCCCCAACATTACAACCCACCACCCCTAACCTAACCCAAACCCCCTTTAAATAAACCTAACACTAAGCCCCTGAAGATATTCCTACCTTATCTTCACCATACCAGGTTCACCGATCGGTCCTCGGAAGTCTTGATCCAAGCCCAAGCGGGGGGCTGAAGAGTGACGTCCATCCTCGGGCTGAAGTCTGGATCCAAGCAGCGGCTGAAGAAATCCATCATCGGGCTGAAGTCGGAAGTCCATCATCGGGATGAAGTCTTCTATCAAGCCGCATCTTCAGTCTTCTTTCTTCTGGAGCGGAGCGGAGCCATCTTCTTCCAAGCCGACGCGGAACATCCTCTTCAACCGACGCCTACTCGCCGAATGACGGTTCCTTTAAATGATGTCATCCAAGATGGCGTCCCTCGAATTCCGATTGGCTGAAATTAAGGTAGGAAATTAAGGTAGGAAAATTCTGATTGGCTGATGGAATCAGCCAATCAGAATCAAGTTCAATCCGATTGGCTGATCTGATCAGCCAATCAGATTGAGCTTGCATTCTATTGGCTGTCCCGATCAGGGGTCGGCAGTGTTAGGGGCAGCAGATTAGGGGTACATAGGGATAATTTAAATAGCGGCGGTTTACGGAGCGGCAGATTAGGGGTTAATAATAATAATATGCAGGGGTCAGCGATAGCGGGTGCGGCAGAATAGGGGTTAATAAGTGTAAGGTGTTTAGACTCGAGGTACATGTTAGAGTGTTAGGTGCAGACGTAGGAAGTGTTTCCCCATAGAAAACAATGGGGCTGCGTTAGGAGCTGAACGCAGCTTTTTTGCAGGTGTTAGGTTTTTTTTCAGCTCAAACAGCCCCATTGTTTTCTATGGGGGAATCGTGCACGAGCACATTTTTTAAGCTGGCCGCGTCCATAAGCACCACTGGTATCGAGAGTTGAAGCTGCGTTAAATATGCTCTACGCTCCTTTTTTGGAGCCTAACGCAGCCATTCTGTGAACTCTCAATACCAGCGGTATTTAAAAGGTGCGGCCAGAAAAAAACATGCGTAGCTAATGCACCCCTTTGGCCGCAGAACTCTAAATCTAGGCGTAGCTTTCCCCTGACCAGATTATTATAGAATTTATTGCTTAGCAGCTTAATAGATTTCATCTTATATTGATCATTGATAAACTTTGTTGTGACCTTATTCTATGAAATTAGCGAGTCCACTGATTTGCTATCAGGTAGATTATGAGTTGTGCGTTCGCCTTTTAACCCTGACAAAATGGTAATTTCAGCATTAAAACAGCAACGCAGCCATTACAAGTCTTGTCGGTATAGCTGTACCGCAAGCCTTTTAGCCTGTAACGCAACGTCAGTCCCACACTCGTAAAAATGATGTTATTTCATGGGACTAAAAAGCTTGCATTATACTCTATATATCCGTACCGCCATCTGAGAGCAGTAGTTATGAGTTTTACGCAACAAAACTGTTACATAAAACTCAAAACTAAACTGTTACAAAGTACACTAAACACCCATAAACTACCTATTAACCCCTAAACCGAGGCCCTCCGCATCTCAAATACTATATTAATGTTGTTAACCCCTAATCTGCCGCTCCTGACATCGCCGCCACTAATAACAATTATTAACCCCTATTCCGCTGCTCACCAACATTGTCACCACTATAATAAAGTTATTAACCCCTAAACCGCTGCCCTTCAGCATCGCAAACACTATTTAAATATTATTAACCCCTAATCTGCAGCCCGCCCACATCGTCCCCACTATACTAAAGTTATTAATCCCTATTCTGCTGCTCCCCGACACCGCTGCCACTATAATAAACCTATTAACCCCTAAACTGCAAGACAACGAAATATACTAAATGAAACTATTAACCCCTAAACCGAAAGCCCCCACATCACAATAAACTAATTTAAATTAGTAACCCCTAAACCCAACGCCCCCTAACTTTTTATTAAAATTACAATTTCCCTATCTTAAATTAAATTAAAACTTACCTGTCAAATTAAAAATCTAAGTTTAAACTAACAATTAAACTAATATAATTATTAAACTAAAATTAAACTGACTACCAATTAAAGAAAACTAAAATACACATTAAAAAAATCCTTATACTACTATAAAAATAACAAAGTTACAAAAAATAACACACTAAATTACGAAAAATAACAAACAAAATTATCAAAAATAAAAAAGAATTATACCTAATCTAATAGCCCTATAAAAATATAAAAGCCCACCCAAAATAAAAAAAAACCTAGCCTACAATAAACTACCAATAGCCCTTAAAAAGGCCTTCTGTAGGGCATTGCCCTAAGTTACACAGCTCTTTTACAAGTAAAAAAATACAAAGACCCCCCAACAGTAAAAACCACTACCCATATCGCAAAAGACAACAAAAATTTTTATTCCCCAAGCGACATAGGAGACTTCTTTGCTGATTATTACAGCTGCTTATATCAGATTTCAGAAGACCCACACTCGCATTTTGCCCCAACATCTGCTATTCCTGAGTTTCTTAATAAGATCCAACTACCGCAGGTCCCTGAGGACCTGATGGACCTACTTGTAGCCCCTATCTCTGTAGAGGAGGTTATGGTGACGATTAAGAGCCTCAAGACACACAAATCTCCATGCCCAGACGGTTTTGACGCCACATTCTATAAGAAATTCTCGGCTCTCCTATGTCCCATCCTAACTTGTGTGTTTGGTGAGGCCATGGACACTGGTAGGTTCCCCAGAGATTTTCTAGAAGCATTGGTTATTACCATACCCAAGCCCGGGAAAGACCCCGCATACTGTGAAAATTATCGACCAATCTCCCTCATAAATGGCGATGTAAAAATATTCGCCAAGATCCTGGCCTCGAGGTTAAATAGGGCCCTCCCGGTCTTGATCCACCCAGACCAGGTGGGGTTTACCCCTGGACTTCAGGGCTCGGACAACACAAGACGCTTTTTGAACATCTTTTTTGAGGCGGCTACGCTCGGGATCCCACTGGTTAACCTGTCGTTGGATGCTGAAAAAGCATTCGACAGGGTCCGGTGGGATTATATGGTGGAAGTCTTACTCTCTTTCGGGTTTCCCACCGCCTTCGTCACGGCAGTAATGGCTCTTAACTTGGGATTTGTATCCAGGGCCTTTGACATAGAGAATGGCACGAGACAGGGGTGCCCTCTGTCGCATCTTCTTTTTGCCCTGAGGATGGAGCCTCTGGCGACCAGGCTTCGGTCAACCCCCTCCATCCAGCCCCTAATACTTTATGATATTCCACAGGTTCTGGCTCTGTTTGCGGACGATTTGACAGTATTCCTATCCGAACTGGAGGAATCGCTTCCTGAATTATTCAAAATATTAGCTGAATTTGCTAATTTAACATATTATAAACTTAATTACAATAAGACAGAAGCCTACGCTATAGGACTGTCCGAGGCCACATTAGAGACCTTGAGAAGGTCTTACCCTTTTAAATGGTCTACAGAAGGACTAAAACATTTGGGTATAATACTTTCTCATGATCCCAAACAAATTGTGGCCACGAATTATGGGTCCCTCATTAGGGACTTTCAGCAGACTGTTGCTGGCTGGAAAGTTTCGGAGGTGTCTTGGACGGGTAGGGTCGCGGCTGTGAAGATGCTGTTGCTTCCAAGGCTGACTTACCTTTTTAGGTGCCTCCCGGTTGCAGTCCCGGCATACCTTCTCAACCATTTCTGTGTCTGTCTTTACAAAGTACATTTGGAAAGACCGTCACGCGAGGTTGCCTCTAACCCAACTACAAAAACCAAAAAGATGTGGGGGCATCTCTGTGCCTAATGTCACTTATTACTACAAAGCAGCCATGCTCTCGCATATAACTGCTTGGGGGGTTAAAGATTGCTCCTCTTGCTGGTTCCAAATAGAACAGGGTTCATTACCGGCTGGAGTTGACTTGGCTGACCTCATATGGATCCCGGATCATGCTGAGGTCTTAAATGGAATCCATAGTCACATAATCAAGACTTGCCTGAGATGTTGGAAGGAATTACGATCCCTTGATTTGGTCGCACCGCACCCCTCCCCACTACACTTGATTAAGGCTTTGATGCATTGCCTTCCTGACTCCCACCCCAAGAAATGGGAGGCCTTGGAGATCAGACTAATTTCGGATCTTTACAGAGGGGACGCACTGGCTATCCCACCCCACACCTACCCAACGGACAACTTCCCCAGGGAGTTACAGTTTGAGTACCTTCGTTTGGTCTCACTCCTTTTGTCTTGGGGATTTCATAAATCAAACACGCAAGTCCTCACCAAGTGGGAGAGGAGATGGATGAAGGGTAGATCTCTACGGGGTACCCTATTGTTCCATTACAAAATACTACTTGACTCCTTCCGCTTCATTAAAACCCAGCCTACTGAGGACTGGAAGAGGGACCTGGGGGTGGTGGTCTCAGATGGGACCTGGCAGCGCGCTCTCCTGGATGTAAATGCAGCAGTTTGGTGCTCTAATCTCTTTGAATAATATATTAAAATCCTACTCAGATGGTACTGGGTCCCGACCAGGTTGCACAGAATATTCCCCTCCCTTTCAGCGGAATGCTGGAGGGGTTGCACACAATGAGGTACACACCTAAACGTTTGGTGGGAATGCCCCAGGCTGGGGACCTTCTGGACTCAGGTAGCGGACTTACTAAGACAATTACGTTTGACTGACAGTCTTACGGGAGACATGGCACTTTATCACCTTGGACTGCAGGATCTCCCAAAACCAACCCGATCACTTTGTGTTATCATTCTCCTGACAGCAAAACTTGTTATAGCGAGACAGTGGACAAGAAACACTCTTCTAACACTAGCCCCAGTACTGGAGACCCTTGACTATATTCAGAAAATGGAAGAATACGCATTGAGAGTTGAGGGACGCTATGACCTCTATTGCTCGATCTGGTTCTTATGCGACGAACATAGGAGGGTTGGAGATACCTCTGGCCAAACTCCCGGACCAGCTGACGGTTAGGTTGATCCGTAATACTTTAGGCTAGTCTGGCCTGATGGTGGCCCGATCATTCCTTCCTAGTCTCCTTGACCACGAATCCCCCTTATATACACCACACCCAGCCTTCCTTGACTCTTCTCCCCCATTTTTTTTTTTTATCTTCCCCTACCCTCCCCCTAGAAGAGGTTCTTCGGGTTTCTAACCTTCCCATTGCCCCACTCTGTGTGTTTGATATGTCACGCTATAAAGTTTAAAAATGTACATGTGGTCCATTTCGGATTAGCCTAAGCTTGTAAAACACCTGGTTTTTCTAACTCTCAGTGTGAACTCTTGAAGTCGAGAACTCTGTCTTACGATAAGTACCAGCTACCAGATCCCATCTGTGGATCTATTTTACATTGTTGACACCAGAGAGTTTAACTATCTAAAAACAGAGGCAACAACGAAAGACAATACCATAATTCAATTAGCGTCTTGTTTAATCTTGTTTACTGTGCGAAATTACTGACTTGTATTACTGCCTGAGATGTTGTCCTTCATTTCGAGATTGTTAATCTAATTTCTATTGCCTTAATAAAAATATTTGAAAAAAAAAAAAAACACCCAACCAACCCCCCAAAATAAAAAAACCTAACTCTAACAAAAACCTAAGCTACCCATTGCCCTGAAAAGGGCATTTGTATGGGCATTGTCCTTAAAAGGGCATTTAGTTATTTTGCATTGCCCTGAAAAGGGCATTTAGCTCTTTTATGGAAAGCCCAAACCCTAAACTAAAAAAAAAAAAGACCTAAAAAAGTTTTAAAAATCCTAACTCTAACTAACCCCCGAAGATCCACTTACAGTTTCTGAAGTCCAGACATCCAGGTGGCAAGAAGTCTTTATCCAGGCGGTGAGGTCCTTATCCATTCAGGTGGCGTCTTCTATGTTCATCCAGGTGGCAACTTCTATCTTCATCCTGGCGCGTCTTCTATCTTCATCCCGGCAGCGTGGAGCAGGTCCATCCTGAAGACATCCGGCACAGAGCATCTTCTTCATACGGTCACTGCCGTATACTGAATCTTCAATGCAAGGCAGCCTTTTCAAAATGGCGTCCCTTGCATTCCTATTGGCTGATTTGATTTTGGATATTCAAATCAGCCAATAGGATGAGAGCTACTGAAATCCTATTGGCTGTTCAAATCAGCCAATAGGATGAGAGCTACTGAAATTCTATTGGCTGATTTGAACAGCCAATAGAATTTCAAAATCTCTCATCCATCATTCAGATACAGCATATAACGTTACACAACTTTCTATTTTACTTATATTATCTAATTTGCCTTGTTCTATTGGTATCCTTTGTTGAAAAGGATACCTAGGTAGGCACAGGAGCTGGGAGCTAGCTGCTGATTGGTTGCTGCACATATATGCCTTTTATAATTGGTTTACTGGTGTGTTCAGCTAGATCCAGTAGTGCATTGCTGTTCATGCAATAAAGGAAACAAGAGAATGAAGCAAAATTGATAATAGAAGTCGGAAAGTATATTTACTTACATATATACACATATAAACACATAAAAGAATATTTATGCAATATTCATATTAAATAAAGTGTAGTACTATGTATTTAGTTTTTAGAGTAAATATTTGACATTCCAATGTTCTGCACATAGCAGAATATGTTCTTTGCATTTATAAATATATATTCCTATATATATCTGTATATATCTATACCTATATATAACCATGCTTTATATATAAAATATATATATATATATATATATATATATATATATATATATATATATATATATATATATATATATATATATATATATATATATATAATATATATTTTTAGGTATAAATACATATCAGATATATGTAGAAATATGTATTTATGAATAAATAGAACATATTCTGCTATGTAAAGAACATGGAAATGTGAAATATTCATATTTTCATTTTGGGTTGATGCACATAAGAATATGGAATTAGGTTTGCCCATGAGGGGTGTTAGTTTTCTCCCCACTTTTTTCTCTATTGACTTCTTTGGGGGGAATAGGTTATGGTGTGCATCCGGCGTTTCGCGTGCATCAGGTTAGCGTCAGGTTAGTACGAGAGTGATAACTTTTTTACTTTCAACTCATAATACAAGAACAACCGGACACACGCATAAAAATTACTTCAAGCCCAATAAGTGCTCCAGCGAAAGTGCTAAATAGCGCTCCACTCATAATCTAGCCATAAATATATAATTAGCCATTGTGCAGTGTTATTCAGATTTCTGTAATTTCTTTGATTTTAAACATGTTTCTGTTTTTTATAAATGTATTTATTATTTGTTTAGTTGCTTTAAAGTGAAGATTTTTTTATAAGCTGAACAAAAATGTATATTGTATTTCTATGTTTTATGCAGCATTGCAAGAACAGGGTGAAGAGGCCATTCATGAGGAGGAACCTCATGAAGAAGAGGAGAGAAAGGAGCAGGAAGAGAACAACTGAGGGCTATAATGTCTGCTTTTACCATGTGCTCCGACAGAAGTATCCAAATGCAGATGCATATGGTGAGAGATTTGCCTTTTAATGCAGAACAACTACCTCCTTGTATGGCCTATAGACTATATTATGCTGTACTTGCGCTTCAACTTCCCAGACATTTGTCATCATGGATTGTGTCTCTTATTGCTGAACAATTAACGCCTTATATGGCCTATGGACTGTGTCTCTTATTGCTCAACTACTATGGACAGTGTTATGCAATTCTCCAGCTGATCCTGTAAAGTATATTCTCAATGTTCTGCAAAGGTCTCATGCAAGTTTAGCCTGATGTTTATTAAATAATGATCTATTTTTCAATTAGAGATTTGATATGTGGTGGTGGTGGTAGTAATATGTTAATAAATTGTGTTATTTCCAATTGATTCTATAAATGTTTGGACAAGTTTAGTATGTGTTTCTTATTGCTGAACAATTAATTCCTTGTTTGGCCTATGGACTGTGTTATGCAATGCTAGCATAAAGTAAATTGTCATATGTTCTGTCAATGCAATGGTCCCATGCAACTTTAGTTTGATGTTTATTAAATAATTTTCAAATAGAGCCTTGATATAAAGTGGAAGAGGTAATATCTTAATAAAATGTGGTGATTCCAAATAATTATGTAACTCTATCGACAAGTGTAAGGTATTATTTAATTATTATTTATTATTATTATTATTATTATCAGTTACTTGTAGAGTGCCAACAGATTCCGCAGCGCTAATTTAATGGTGGTGTTCACATGTTAACTCACTAGCGGTGCTGGAGCCCCTCTGAATATTGTGTACATTCACTGTCTAATATATGTACTACTATAATCATATATGTGATGGTGATGTTCACATTTTTTAATATTTTTTTCATGAGGTGACTTTTTTTTTTTTTAATTAATTTATTTTTTTTAAAACAGACTCTTGCCCTCTTGGACTAATTGACTTGCATTTATTATTATTAAAGAGACCTTGTACTTTAGAATTCCATGTTTTGCATGCAATATGTTTTTATTATTACAGTACTGTGAAGGGGGAATAGTATGCCATTGAACTTAGTTAAATTTTGTTAGTCATTGAGGAAGTTTCTCATATGAGGCAATAAAACTTAGATACCAAGGTATAATTTGTGTATAAACATGCACTTGATATACTATTCACATAATTATCATTTTACCTGACATACTATATTGCCAGGATAAACTATTTGCTATTATGGGAACTATGTTATGTTAATTTTTAATGCTAGATTACGAGTGGCACGCTAACTGTTATGCACGAGCAATAAGGGGTATATTGCGACACTTTGGAAATTGTATGCATATTAAGAGTTGAAAGTAAACGTGTTCACTTGAGCGCAATTGAATTTAACCCGTGACAGATTAGCGTGACTTCAGAGCTCTGGTTAACTGTTACTTGAAACAAAAAGGTTGCACAAAACACATCAAAAATACATTTAGCAGTACATTTACACTCATATTAACACTGTTAACACTGTCTGAAAAAAATTGCATTAAAAGGTTATGAGGGCTCAAAGATATGAGGTCTCAGGTGATGGGAAAAAAAGGGCGGCAAAGGACTTTAACATAGGGAAACATACATACACACACATATATATATATATATATATATATATATTTTTTTTATATATATATATATATATATATATATATATATATATATATATATATATATATATATATATATATATATATATATATATATATATATATATATATATATATATATAGAAAGCAAAAGAATGCACTCTCAGGACTTTTCCACAAAAAAACAATTTAATGGAACGTTTTCGGGGTTCACAACCCCTTCATCAGCATGCAAAACAAACAAAATTCAACTCATTTATAGTGTTACATATCAATTACATCATATCAACCTTAGTGACTCTCCAAAGAAAAAGTGCGCCAATTTTTCGAGTTTGGAACGCATATTGCGTTCCACAGTGCTATCCGGAACCGGAAGTTGTATTACCTCACTTCCGGTTTACGGATTCAACAGACAAAACGTGAAATTAATAATAAAGTAGTGTACTCTACAATTTCAAACGTATTAAAGTGACATACTAATTTGGGGGACTTATTATAGCATAAGTGTGCCACATTATAGTAAGTGCCTGGGAAATTTGTGATAAATATACATTGACAAATGTTGCTACATCCGGTCGGCATAGAAACGGTAACTATGGTAATCATATACAATTCTGATTACCAAGAGGTGCCGTAATTTACAATAGTATGTCAGCTGAATGAAACAACAATTTTCATAGTGTCAAGAAATAACGTGCACTCAAATTATATACACTCATATTGTATATATAAAAAAATGATTTAAAAATTAAAATTAAAAATTGGACTTTATGACAGTACAATTAGTTGGAATGGCAGGTTACAAATGTAATGTTGCAAGTGTGATTGCTATGACCTACAATGTATCGCCAGTATATTGTAGCAAAGCGGCATTAAACATGTATAATGCTACACTGAATTCATAAGCAAATGAATATCAAATTAGAGCAGTATACAGAAGGGTGAATATATAACAATGTTATAGGACTTTGCTATTGTTTCGTAAGGGCACGTAAGGGCACAATTTTCACTTGGAATAAACTTTGGCCAATAGGGGGTTATAGCTTGCAACGGCCAAAATGTGAATATCTGTGCCAACAATCAAATGGGGGGGGGTCTGTTAACCTCATTTAAGAATTCTAGCCTCAGTATAATTGCAAAAAACAAGGATATTTGAGAAAAGGTAATAAAGGTAAAGATCATGGACATATATAGCTCATATAGATACTATCCACCTCTGGAACTTATCCAAGTGGATGTGACTTTTTGATGTCCGTTTTTAAGACTGGTGGTGCATGTAAAGGCAATGGGTAATGGCTCTCGGCGGACCAGGCTTCCACAGAGAAGGTGGAGACAGATGTCCCCCCTAAACCATGCCGTTAGGCGCACAACACTTGCCCCTACAACTAGGGGAAAATGAAATGTGTGCCAAAACGTAGCCACAATGTCCACCTGGCATACCCCAAGTATGTAGCACCCCAGTTGTTGATCACATAATGCTCTTAAAGTCCGGCATGGTATTCAGGCCACCTGGTTGTATTGTGCCTAATCTGAACATCCACTGGGCCTCTCGTCTCAGGAGTTGCTTGTTCCGGTCGCCACCCCGATCCAGTGGGGGTATGTGGTCGATTAGAATGTAGCGGATGGAGGATACTGAGTGTCCCTTGTTAGCGCAGTGTCGCGCTACTGGCTGTTCGGAATCGCCATTTTTAAGTGCTGTCCTTATGGCGTGGCGATGATTGGCCATACGCTCACGAAGTGTGCCAGAGGTCTTCCCTATGTAAAAACAGGAACATGGGCAAAACAATAAATATATAACGTGAGTGGTGGTACACGTTATGGAGTGCCGGATAGAGAATGTTCGATTGGTGTGTGGGTGATGGAAAACTTTAGTACCCACTAGGCCATTGCACGTTGTGCAGCCCAAACAGCGATAAGAGCCCCTTACATTTCTTTTCATCCCAGTTGAATAACACTGTTTGGGGTCAGTTTTCACCAGAAGGTCTTTAA
This sequence comes from Bombina bombina, assembly GCF_027579735.1. NCBI lineage: Eukaryota > Metazoa > Chordata > Amphibia > Anura > Bombinatoridae > Bombina > Bombina bombina. The sequence goes on along the minus strand of NC_069500.1, from coordinate 338,308,522 downwards.
GATTAGTTCCCCTCTTAAACCCAACCATAGGTCGTAGGTTATGGGTAAATGTGAGTTTAGGGTCTGAAGACATAATTGGCCAGTGTTGTCGGAGAATTTGGCCAATATTTTTTGTTACTGGAGTAAAGGTGGTGGACATAATGAGCTTATCACTAGCGTCCCTCTTGGGTTTAGGTATAATTAATTCTGTCTGTGTTAGCCTTGAAACAGATTCCATAGCATCATGGATTATCGGGATCTTGTAGCCCCTGTTCTGGAACTTCACACCCACTTCTTTCAATTGGGAGACCCCCGTTGCAGGATTCGAATTGTTGCGCATTGTTCTTATGCATTGTGATTTTACTATGCCCTTTAATAGGGCTGGGGGATGGCAACTATCTGCCCTTAGTATAGAGTTGCGGTCAGTAGGTTTATGATACAATGTGGTTCCTAAATGGTTAGAATCCTTGAAAACTGTCAAGTCCAAGAAATGAATGGATGAAGTATCAGCTGTCATCTTAAACTTGACGTTGTTGGTCGTGTTATTAAACACATCAAACCATTTGTGGAGTTCCTCCAGGCCCCCTCGCCACACCAAGAAAATGTCATCTATGTATCTGTAATAACAGATGATGGATACATTCGGCGTATTCCACAGGTACATGTTTTCAAATTGTGACATGTAAATATTGGCGTACGAGGGGGCCATGGAGGAACCCATGGCTGTACCAGCAGTTTGCAAATAAAAACTGTTTTCGAACCGAAAATAGTTTTTGAACAGGCAGAATTCAATGAGGGACAATAGAAATCCTACTGGGGGACCCTCATAAAGGGGGTTACCCGTGAGGTGTTCTTGTATAGCCTTAAGTCCGTCAAGATGGGGTATAATGGTATACAGACTGTTGACATCCAGAGTGACGAGTAAATCATCTGGCTGGATGTCAACAGTCCGTATTTTACAAATGAAATCATTCGTATCCATAACGTAAGACCGTGTTTCCTTCACCACTGGCTGTAAGAGTACGTCCACATATTGTGCTATAGGTTGGGTTAGTGACTCTCTGGCTGACACAATAGGACGGCCCGGTGGGTGGTCTAATGTTTTATGGATTTTGGGGATTGAATATAAGATGGGTATCTTAGGGTATGTGGTAATACAAAAGTCACGAATGTGCTCGGTTATATACCCATGTTCAAATCCCTATTCAATCAATTTGTCAAGTTGTATTTTAAATGGTATAGTAGGGTTAGAAGTTAGCAATTTGTATGTCTGGGTGTCTGATAATTGCTTCAGGATGTCCTCTCTATAATCACTGTAATCTAAAAGAACAATGGCCCCGCCCTTATCGGCGGGCCTTATGACTATAGAGGAGTCATTCTGGAGAGTTTTAATAGCCTTCAATTCATCTCTTGAGAGATTATGTTTCCATAATGTATCTTTCCTTTCTGTGTCCAAGTCCTGTGTTATCAACCTCAAAAATGTTTTGGTACTTGGACTGCTATTGCTTGGTTCAAAAGAGCTGGGTACATTACATTTAAGTTCAATATGGGACTTCTGTACAGACGAATCCTTGTTTTGAAAGAATTCTTTAATCTTAAGGGATCTGTTTAATTTGTAAAGGTCTTGTTTAAGGTCAAATTCAGAGACTAAAGTACTCGGCACAAAAGATAGGCCTTTATTAAGGACTTTACGTTCATTATCAGTCAAGGCATGTGTGCTCAAATTGACAATTATGTCCTCTGTCGCGGTCGTCTGGGGGGTCTGTGTCTGATACCCCGCCCGCCTGATATGGGGTCTGTAATGCCTCCCCCTCCCCGAGACCGTGTTGTTACCCCTAAAAAATGACTAGGGGTTGAGTGTGATCTGGGTTCATGTGAGGAGAATTGATCCTGATGCCTATGTTGACCAGGTGGAGTAAACGCAGTGCCAGAGGGGTTCCTATCGGTGTCAGTGGAATCTTCACCACTCGTATCTACCGTGTCAAAGTGTACCCGTCTGGCTCTGTGTCTCCTCCTGGTCTGATTCCCCTGTGTGTTGGTCAGCCATTTGTACACTTTTCCCTGAGTGTAATCACTATTGACAGTCTCCAGTTTTTTGTTTTTAAATGTGATTAAATCACTCTGGTATTTGTCAATTTGTAATTTGATTTTTTTTTGACTGATAATGAACGTAAAGTCCTTAATAAAGGCCTATCTTTTGTGCCGAGTACTTTAGTCTCTGAATTTGACCTTAAACAAGACCTTTACAAATTAAACAGATCCCTTAAGATTAAAGAATTCTTTCAAAACAAGGATTCGTCTGTACAGAAGTCCCATATTGAACTTAAATGTAATGTACCCAGCTCTTTTGAACCAAGCAATAGCAGTCCAAGTACCAAAACATTTTTGAGGTTGATAACACAGGACTTGGACACAGAAAGGAAAGATACATTATGGAAACATAATCTCTCAAGAGATGAATTGAAGGCTATTAAAACTCTCCAGAATGACTCCTCTATAGTCATAAGGCCCGCCGATAAGGGCGGGGCCATTGTTCTTTTAGATTACAGTGATTATAGAGAGGACATCCTGAAGCAATTATCAGACACCCAGACATACAAATTGCTAACTTCTAACCCTACTATACCATTTAAAATACAACTTGACAAATTGATTGAATTGGGATTTGAACATGGGTATATAACCGAGCACATTCGTGACTTTTGTATTACCACATACCCTAAGATACCCATCTTATATTCAATCCCCAAAATCCATAAAACATTAGACCACCCACCGGGCCGTCCTATTGTGTCAGCCAGGGAGTCACTGACCCAACCTATAGCACAATATGTGGACGTACTCTTACAGCCAGTGGTGAAGGAAACACGGTCTTACGTTATGGATACGAATGATTTCATTCGTAAAATACGGACTGTTGACATCCAGCCAGATGATTTACTCGTCACTCTGGATGTCAACAGTCTGTATACCATTATACCCCATCTTGACGGACTTAAGGCTATACAAGAACACCTCACGGGTAACCCCCTTTATGAGGGTCCCCCAGTAGGATTTCTATTGTCCCTCATTGAATTCTGCCTGTTCAAAAACTATTTTCGGTTCGAAAACAGTTTTTATTTGCAAACTGCTGGTACAGCCATGGGTTCCTCCATGGCCCCCTCGTACGCCAATATTTACATGTCACAATTTGAAAACATGTACCTGTGGAATACGCCGAATGTATCCATCATCTGTTATTACAGATAGATAGATGACATTTTTTTGGTGTGGCGAGGGGGCCTGGAGGAACTCCACAAATGGTTTGATGTGTTTAATAACACGACCAACAACGTCAAGTTTAAGATGACAGCTGATACTTCATCCATTCATTTCTTGGACTTGACAGTTTTCAAGGATTCTAACCATTTAGGAACCACATTGTATCATAAACCTACTGACCGCAACTCTATACTAAGGGCAGATAGTTGCCATCCCCAGCCCTATTAAAGGGCATAGTAAAATCACAATGCATAAGAACAATGCGCAACAATTCGAATCCTGCAACGGGGGTCTCCCAATTGAAAGAAGTGGGTGTGAAGTTCCAGAACAGGGGCTACAAGATCCCGATAATCCATGATGCTATGGAATCTGTTTCAAGGCTAACTCAGACAGAATTAATTATACCTAAACCCAAGAGGGACGCTAGTGATAAGCTCATTATGTCCACCACCTTTACTCCAGTAACAAAAAATATTGGCCAAATTCTCCGACAACACTGGACAATTATGTCTTCAGACCCTAAACTCACATTTACCCATAACCTACGACCTATGGTTGGGTTTAAGAGGGGAACTAATCTTAAAGACCTTCTGGTGAAAACGGACCCCAAACAGTGTTATTCAACTGGGATGAAAAGAAATGTAAGGGGCTCTTATCGCTGTTTGGGCTGCACAACGTGCAATGGCCTAGTGGGTACTAAAGTTTTCCATCACCCACACACCAATCGAACATTCTCTATCCGGCACTCCATAACGTGTACCACCACTCACGTTATATATTTATTGTTTTGCCCATGTTCCTGTTTTTACATAGGGAAGACCTCTGGCACACTTCGTGAGCGTATGGCCAATCATCGCCACGCCATAAGGACAGCACTTAAAAATGGCGATTCCGAACAGCCAGTAGCGCGACACTGCGCTAACAAGGGACACTCAGTATCCTCCATCCGCTACATTCTAATCGACCACATACCCCCATTGGATCGGGGTGGCGACCGGAACAAGCAACTCCTGAGACGAGAGGCCCAGTGGATGTTCAGATTAGGCACAATACAACCAGGTGGCCTGAATACCATGCCGGACTTTAAGAGCATTATGTGATCAACAACTGGGGTGCTACATACTTGGGGTATGCCAGGTGGACATTATGGCTACGTTTTGGCACACATTTCATTTTCCCCTAGTTGTAGGGGCAAGTGTTGTGCGCCTAACGGCATGGTTTAGGGGGGACATCTGTCTCCACCTTCTCTGTAGAAGCCTGGTCCGCCAAGAGCCATTACCCATTGCCTTTACATGCACCACCAGTCTTAAAAACGGACATCAAAAAGTCACATCCACTTGGATAAGTTCCAGAGGTGGATAGTATCTATATGAGCTATATATGTCCATGATCTTTACCTTTATTACCTTTTCTCAAATATCCCTGTTTTTTGCAATTATACTGAGGCTAGAATTCTTAAATGAGGTTAACAGACCCCCCCCCATTTGATTGTTGGCACAGATATTCACATTTTGGCCGTTGCAAGCTATAACCCCCTATTGGCCAAAGTTTATTCCAAGTGAAAATTGTGCCCTTACGTGCCCTTACGAAACAATAGCAAAGTCCTATAACATTGTTATATATTCACCCTTCTGTATACTGCTCTAATTTGATATTCATTTGCTTATGAATTCAGTGTAGCATTATACATGTTTAATGCCGCTTTGCTACAATATACTGGCGATACATTGTAGGTCATAGCAATCACACTTGCAACATTACATTTGTAACCTGCCATTCCAACTAATTGTACTGTCATAAAGTCCAATTTTTAATTTTAATTTTTAAATCATTTTTTTATATATACAATATGAGTGTATATAATTTGAGTGCACGTTATTTCTTGACACTATGAAAATTGTTGTTTCATTCAGCTGACATACTATTGTAAATTACGGCACCTCTTGGTAATCAGAATTGTATATGATTACCATAGTTACCGTTTCTATGCCGACCGGATGTAGCAACATTTGTCAATGTATATTTATCACAAATTTCCCAGGCACTTACTATAATGTGGCACACTTTTGCTATAATAAGTCCCCCAAATTAGTATGTCACTTTAATACGTTTGAAATTGTAGAGTACACTACTTTATTATTAATTTCACGTTTTGTCTGTTGAATCCGTAAACCGGAAGTGAGGTAATACAACTTCCGGTTCCGGATAGCACTGTGGAACGCAATATGCGTTCCAAACTCGAAAAATTGGCGCACTTTTTCTTTGGAGAGTCACTAAGGTTGATATGATGTAATTGATATGTAACACTATAAATGAGTTGAATTTTGTTTGTTTTGCATGCTGATGAAGGGGTTGTGAACCCCTAAAACGTTCCATTAAATTGTTTTTTTGTGGAAAAGTCCTGAGAGTGCATTCTTTTGCTTTCTATTTCATGGTATATCATTGCACCCAGGCGAGTTGCTACTGGTGGGCTGAACTGGAAATTGCTTACTTTATATATATATATATATATATATATATATATATATATATATATATATATATATAATGTCTTTATTTCCTTTGGCTTGTTGAACAGTAGACTATAATTGTACAGTGCCCCTTATGTGTGCAGCACAATAATTTCCAGACCTTTACACCATAAAGAAGATACTTTTTTCCTACCCTCATTTTTACTTTTTTTTTTTTAGCATGCCCCATAAAAGTATATGGAGAGAGGGCTTTAAGCGCAGCAGTTGTGGTATCTGAAGTTAGCTCTCCTCAATCTTTTACTCTTGCGCTAACTTTTTCTTTCAACTAATACCAGTGCTAATGCTAATCCAACAGTGTAAATATTTTACCTTGAGCACAGTTAGCGATAACAAATTAGCACACCACTGTTAATTAGGCCATTCATATTCTGCCATATATTAATAGAACAATTGTTATGTTCATAAGCTTGCCAGTTGATACAACCATGATGGATTAAGTTGATTAGTTAATTGCTGGAGCTTACAAGGTCCATGGACTATGCATTCATCTTCTTAGTAAATACCTACTAAGAAGGACCACTAGCACAACATTAATATTCTCATAGGCAAGATGAAACTTGAAATATCTTCTAGGGAATTGACTATTGATAATTAAATTCCCTGAAATTCAGTCATTGTCACATTGATAAATCCTTTACTGTGATTTGTTTTATCATGTGAAACTCACAGACATTCTACTACTACTAGTGTATATATTGGAAATTTGATTGTCTTACAAGATTTCTAAAATGATCTAACTAGTAATCAGTCTGTGAGAATTTGCAATAACCTTTTTTTAGTGGGGATTTTTTTTTTTTTTAGATGAAAGAGATGATAAAAATCAAATAATTCTATGATTATAATGTGTTTTACTAATCTTGAAAATAATTACATTCTGTAGTAACTACTTCACACAGACTCTAGTACGTTGAATAAAACTCATATATCCACCTTGTTATATAGAGTTTTAAATCTCACCTATTTCAAAAGATTAAAAACACAAAGCTTTGATAATTAAACCCAAACGAGTTTGGACTCTTCAGTCACCTTTTCATATTTTCATTCCCAAGATCTATTAATATAAATGGCCACAATTACTCATTTTACACAGTTATACATTTATTTCTATGCTCCCTGGCAGACCTTTAAAGTCAAATAAATGATTTAATAAACTTGCAATATTGTTCTCCTGAAGCAAGAGCACTGCATTATTAAGAGGTATAAATGCAGAGAAGATTGAGGCTTATTTAATAAAAATTTGCATGACATTTCTTTCTTAGGACATAGACATATTTTGTAATTACTCTATTTGTCCTGATTAACTTTATTTATTTCTTAATTAAGATCTAGTGTCTGGTGGATGGGAATAATTATTTGATTGATGTGTTTGCATTTGTATTTCTATTTAACTCTTGAATTACTTATGTAGTAATTAACAGTACTGTGACATGGTAAATATCTAATCTGAATGCAAATTTAAGTCCATTAAGAAATAACTGCAATATTGATTGGTAATAATGCTGCAAAGTTAATAAATACTTGTCAGATTAAGTATAAATTAATTAGTATCTGGTAATCTACTTGCTAAATTAAGTTAATTTAGCATCAGTCATTGGGGTAAAATATTTGTATAGAATACAGAGTGAAAATGTAAGACTATTTAGTGATCTGATATACACTTGGAGATGTAGAAACATTCTAGAGACAAGAGACCATATTACAAGTGAGCCTCACACATTGTAGTGACTGTGTTCCTAAATACCAACAAACCTGTTGCCACAGTGTGGGGTTCTCATACAATCTAAATGCAGACAAGCAACAAAAGTAGCAAGTGCTGCTGCAGCTGCTTAGTCTCTAGGTATGCACGGCTACACGCTGCCTAGATTTACATGAGGCCTCAGGTGTGGGAGTTCCTATAAAAGCTCACTCATCCCATCACTCTGGACTGAGTTATTGCCTTACCTACCTTGTTCCTGAAGATGGGCATACATAAGTTGCACCTGCATATGCTCACCTGGTTCGTGAAAGCCAGGCATACTTACCTGTTACCTGTGTATGCTCACCCTGTTCTAGAGACAAAGCAAACTTTCCTCAAATCAGATGTGCCTGCTGTACCAACCTGGTATCCAGCGACAGTCTCACCAACAGTACCTGCTGGGTATCCTGTGCCTGCTGAGTATACTGTGTATGCTATTCCAGTGGCAGCTTTCCTGAAACCAGCTGTACCTGCTGTACCTACCTGGTATCCAGTGACAGTCTCACCCCATTGGTGTATATACATATGTACAGTATATATACTTTGGAGCCCTTTCCACTTAAATACCTGAAAACAATAAAATTAATTTTTAATTACCATAAATATTTAATAATGTGTTTTACGTTTTATGTAGTGTAATATTTTACATTTCAATGTTCTTCACATTGGGGAAAATGTTCTTCGTATTTTTAAATAGACATTCCTGTATATATCTGTATATATACTTATATATATATATATATATATATATATATATATATATATATATATATATATATATATATATATATATATATATATATAAAGATATATACATATATGTAAGTGTTTATATATATTTTATAAAAAAATACATCATATATATATATATAAATATATATTTCAAAGTAAATAAAACAGTTTCTTTTATTTGAAGAACATTGGAATGTAAAATATTCAGAACTACCTTTAAGTTAGTTCTGTAGAATTAACTACAGGTTAGCGTGCAAGCGATAACTGTTAGGTATTTTTTCCATTTGCGCTCTTAATTGAAGTCTATGAGGATAAGAAGTTAGCACAGTCACAATAGTTGAAGTCCTGAATTTAGTGCATCTGAGCTTTCCCTCATGCACAAACATTTTACTTTCAACTTGTAATCCGCGTGCTAACCCATGACAAGTTTACTTCTGGAAGTGTTTGTACATGAGTAAAAGAGCTAAGTAGCGCACCACTAGTAATCCAGCCCTAAATGGGGTGAGACTAGAGGAAGAGTAGACCTACTCATGTTATCTCTATACACACAGGCCAATCGTTAGGTATTGAAATGTTATGCATGGCAGGGCAATAAGTAGATAAGTCAAGTATGGTTGTGGGTTCAAAAATCAGCTGTTTCAGATCCAAAAATCTCTCTCATATGCCCTTTGGAATGTTGAATTTTATTGCTGCTTCCTGTTTACATTGCTTTTTTATTTATAGGAAATACTGCAGTATTTGTATTTTTAGTACAGGTGATAGTTTCAACAGGAAAAATAAACTATTTTAAATTACAGAATACAAGTGAAGAACAATTTAATTTAACACTCCAGCAGGTAAAATAGATCATTGAGAACACATTAAAGAGAAAAAAAACTATTACAGTTCAATGTATCTTTAATTACATCTTAAACCTCTAAACATAAACCCCTTAAACTTAGTTTTGTAACACAATCCCCTAACTCCAAAATACCCTATACATCTAGGTCTCTCCTCTTGATCCCCGACCTATAAACCCCCATTATTAACACAAAACACATGAGGTAAATAGGTTCATAGTAACCAATACACAAACAATTATAATATACAATTGTTTGTGTATTGGTCACTATGGCAACTGTTTGAGTCTCAATTTAATGACATCATTGGGGAATGTAGATGTGGGAATGCTGTGGTATCAAAATTGTAATACTCAGTTACTAAGTTTTATGGCACTATGGTTTAAATATGAGAACTATTATGTTTCAATAGACTGACATAAAGTCAGGTAACGTGATCTTTTTTTATCTTCTATTATGTAACTAATAGATAATATACTAGGTATAATCCATGAATTTAAGGCATTCAAAACGGTTTTCATTTCGAATGGCTCATAGTGCAAAGAAGGGCATTAGATAAATGTGGGTATCAAAAATGAAAGTAACGATGTTCAATTGAAAAATTGAGGAGAATAAATTAGTGCCAAGGAAAAAGGATGGCTAGGCTACTACATGGTTGTTTATCTGAGCTATGAATTATAATCCCATTCATGAGGTTTGTAAATAAGCACAGCATTATTTAGCCTATCCAGATTGCATATGGAATAATTCTTAAAAGATTTTAGCAGGTTGGGAAAATGTAAATGGAAGAACAAACCCTTCTCTATTAAGCAATAGTTATGAGTGTTATAACATAAAAATGAGATTAACCGCATTTTGCTAGCCAAATCTATGAAAGGATAGGGAAGAGAGGCAGATCTCAATAACAAATACCTAAAAGGTCATAATGTGTAGAGATATATGTAGATCAACGGATTACATCAGTCTAAAATAATTACAGTTTTGTGAGTAAGGGTAATTACCTGTTGCTAGCTGCAGTACTTGTGTTGGCAATTATATAGATGTGGTGCAAGAGAACAAAAACAAACATATTAGCAAATATCAAAATTTAAACAAGCTCACATTCCAATATTACATACAAGGGCTATTTGATGAGTATTTAAACTGAAGACATTAGATATCGTTAGGGTTGTGCAGAGATGTAAGTAAACATCAGAATACAAGGGGCCAAAAAGTGGTAAACCTCCTATGATATGAGTGAAGAATTACAGTTCAGCCAACACCCGTATCTAGATGAGTCCTATACTGTTGCCACCAGTAGAGTATCTTGTTGGGACAGTAACAAGATGATTTCTGCATGCCTGAGTCTCATTGTTTCTTTTTTGCATGTTCCATTTCAATATTGGCAATTATGTCAGTTCCAGGGTTGATGACTAGTCGTGCAGACATGTTTTTAATACTGCGTGTACAGTGATCCTGTCGATCTCCATATGTAATGATATAAATTGTGAGCTGTAGAATTCCTCTGCCACCATTGCAGGATGAGATGTGATGTAGGCAGCTTTCTCTACTAAGTTTGGTCTTAGATCCGTGCCCGGAGCTGGGGTAGTCGCTTGTAAGGACATTGAAGGTCTCAGTAAGTCTTTCTTCAGATCCAGAAGTAAATCTGTGGCTGATTTTGACAAGTTCAGGCAGGAGGGAATTGCTTTGGTTTTCGATGTCACTGCCGCTTGTCTTCTCTGTGAGGGAGCTGGAGTCATGAGGCTGCTGTCTCTCCCTTTAAATAGAATGTAGTATTGCTTATTATGTTTTGTAAGGCAGGGGCATGTCTACTAGAAACGGACTCCTTTAGTTGCTATTGCGCATAGATCAGTACAGGATGATAGGAGCCAGTTTAACCTAAGCAAGAATATAGTCCTTATTTCAACTAGAATGTGGGTGGCGGTGCCTGGTTCTTTAGTGATGGACATTTCCATTGCTTAAAGTCAGGAAGGGGGATTGATAAATGACTGAGTTGGAATGGAGCTATATACAACGTGGCGGTGGAAAACACGCTACAGTGCAAAATGGCCTTTTCAGTTCTAACTTGCTTCTCGGCGGCCAAGGGATGGTGTACCTTGATCCAGGAAAGTTCCCGGGCACAGAAGTTGCCAAGGGTTGTAAGGATGGTGAGATATATAGCCACATTTTGCTTCAAGCTGCACGGAGCCTCAAGATTCAGTGACCATCTTGAAACGCCGCCTACCAGAAGTTCTGCTGTGTAGTTATCCTCCCACAACTGTAATCACCAAAAATAGCTCTCTAACCTTCACCCTCCCACTAATAGCGGCCATCTTTGGTACTAGCAGCTGTTTGCCAGTATCTAATTTTTGGCTATATTTTTTATTTTTTATATATATATATATATATATATATATATATATATATATATATATATATTTTAAATCTGTAGTGTAGTGTTCCCCCGAACCTCCCCCTCCTGGAGATTGTTAACTAGGGACCCCTCCACCCAATGCCGCATCTTTCTGTAGTGCAGGATCAGGTGCACTCTCACAAACTTCTTCCACTTGCCATGGTGCTGCATGGTAGATAAGATATAGTCAATAGAAGACAGCACTCACTGGGCTAAATAGTAGACATGTGCAACGCTAAAAAATTCGGTTCGTTTTCGGTTCGGATCGATTCGGACTTTTCGAATTTCGTTTCGGATCGAATCGGATTCGGCAAAATTTGAATAAATTCGTTTCGGATTTATTCGGATCCGAATAAATTTGTTTCGGATTTATTCGGATTCGGCTGAATTCGGTTCTATTCCGTTCCGAAATTCGGTATGTTTTTAGTACACTAACACCCATTTAGTACACTAAGTCACTAACACCCATAAACTACCTATGAACCACTAAACCGAGGCCCCCCCACATCGCAAACCCTATAATAACATTATTTAACCCCTAATCTGCCGATCGGATATCGCCGCAACCTACATTATAGCTATTAACCCCTAATCTGCTGTCCCTAACACCGCCGACCCCTACATTATAGTTATTAACCCCTAATCTGCCTCCCCCAACGTCGCCGCAATCTAACTACAAGTATTAACCCCTAATCTGCCGACCCGATATCGCCGCCGCCTACATTATAGCTATTAACCCCTAATCTGCTGTCCCTAACACCTCCGACCCCTACATTATAGTTATTAACCCCTAATCTGCCCCCCCCAACGTCGCCGCAATCTAACTACAAGTATTAACCCCTAATCTGCCGACCCGATATCGCCGCCGCCTACATTATAACTATTAACCCCTAATCTGCTGTCCCTAACACCGCCGACCCCTACATTATAGTTATTAACCCCTAATCTGCCCCCCCCCAACGTCGCCGCAATCTAACTACAAGTATTAACCCCTAATCTGCCGACCCGATATCGCCGCCGCCTACATTATAGCTATTAACCCCTAATCTGCTGTCCCTAACACCGCCGACCCCTACATTATAGTTATTAACCCCTAATCTGCCCCCCCCCAACGTCGCCGCAATCTAACTACAAGTATTAACCCCTAATCTGCCGACCCGATATCGCCACCGCCTACATTATAGCTATTAACCCCTAATCTGCTGTCCCTAACACCGCCGACCCCTACATTATAGTTATTAACCCCTAATCTGCCTCCCCCCAACGTCGCCACAATCTAACTACAAGTATTAACCCCTAATCTGCCGACCGCAAATCGCCGCCACTATAATAAATGTATTAACCCCTAAACCGCCTCACTCCCACCTCGCAAACACTATAATACATTTTATTAACCCCTAATCTGCCCTCCCTAACATCGCCGCCACCTACCTACAATTATTAACCCCTAATCTCCCGCCCCCAACGTCGCCGCTACTATAATAAGGTTATTAACCCCTAAACCTAAGTCTAACCCTAACACTAACACCCCCTAACTTAAATATAATTTAAATAAAACAAAATAAGTTTACTATAGTTAAATAAATGAATCCTATTTAAAACTAAAGACTTACCTGTAAAATAAACCCTAAGATAGCTGCAATATAACTAATAGTTACATTGTAGCTATTTTAGGATTTATTTTTATTTTACAGGCAACTTTGTATTTATTTTAACTAGGTACAATAGTTATTAAATAGTTAATAACTATTTAATAACTACCTAGCTAAAATAAATACAAATTTACCTGTAAAATAAATCCTAACCTAAGTTACAATTACACCTAACACTACACTATCATTAAATTAACTAAATAAATGAATCATATTTAAAACAAAATACTTACCTGTAAAATAAACCCTAATATAGCTGCAATATAACTAATAGTTACATTGTAGCTATTTTAGCATTTATATTTATTTTACAGGCAACTTTGTATTTATTTTAACTAGGTACAAAAGCTATTAAATAGTTATTGACTAATTAATAGCTACCTAGTTAAAATAATTACAAAATTACCTGTAAAATAAATCCTAACCTAAATTACAATTAAACCTAACACTACACTGTCATTAAATAAATTAACTACAAGTACCTACAATTATCTACAATTAAATAAACTAAAGTACAAAACCCCCCCCACTAAATTACAAAAAAAAACAAACACTAAATTACAAAAAATAAAACAATATTACAAGAATTTTAAACTAATTACACCTAATCTAAGCCCCCTAATAAAATAACAAAGCCCCCCAAAATAAAAAAAATGCCCTACCCTATACTAAATTACAAAAGTTAACAGCTCTATTACCTTACCAGCCCTGAACAGGGCCCTTTGCGGGGCATGCCCCAAAGAAAACAGCTCTTTTGCCTGTAAAAAAAAAACACAATCCCCCCCCCCACATTACAACCCACCACCCACATACCCCTACTCTAACCCAAACCCCCCTTAAATAAACCTAACACTACCCCCCTGAAGATCTCCCTACCTTGAGTCGTGTTCACCCAGCCGGGCCGAAGTCTTCATCCGATGGGGCAGAAGAGGACATCCAGACCGGCAGAAGTCTTCATCCAAGCGGGGCAAGAAGAGGTCTTCCATCCATCATACAAGTACCAAAATACAAACAAACACTAAATTACAAAAAATAATAAAATATTACAATAATTTTAAACTAATTACAACTAATCTAAGCCCCCTACTAGCTATTAATATAGCTTCAATATAACTAATAGTTACATTGTAGCTATTTTAGGATTTATATTTATTTTACAGGCAACTTTGTATTTATTTTAACTAGGTACAATAGCTATTAATAACTATTTAATAACTACCTAGCTAAAATAAATACAAATTTACCTGTAAAATAAATCATAACCTAAGTTACAATTACACCTAACACTACACTATCATTAAATTAACTAAATAAATGAATCCTATATAAAACTAAATACTTACCTGTAAAATAAACCCTAATATAGCTGCAATATAACTAATAGTTACATTGTAGCTATTTTAGCATTTATATTTATTGTACAGGCAACTTTGTATTTATTTTAACTAGGTTCAATAGCTATTAAATAGATATTGACTATTTAATAGCTACCTAGTTAAAATAATTACAAAATTACCTGTAAAATAAATCCTAACCTAAGTTACAATTAAACCTAACACTACACTATCATTAAATAAATTAACTACAAGTACCTACAATTAAATACAATTAAAAAAACTAAACTAAAGTACAAAAACCCCCCCACTAAATTACAAAAAATAAAAAAATATTACAAGAATTTTAAACTAATTACACCTAATCTAAGCCCCCTAATAAAATAATAAAGCCCCCCAAAATAAAAAAAAATGCCCTACCCTATACTAAATTACAAAAGTTAACAGCTCTATTACCTTACCAGCCCTGAACAGGGCCTTTTGCGGGGCATGCCCCAAAGAAAACAGCTCTTTTGCCTGTAAAAAAAAACACAATACCCCCCCCCCACATTACAACCCACCACCCACATACCCCTACTCTAACCCAAACCCCCCTTAAATAAACCTAACACTACCCCCCTGAAGATCTCCCTACCTTGAGTCGTGTTCACCCAGCCGGGCCGAAGTCTTCATCCGATGGGGCAGAAGAGGACATCCAGACCGGCAGAAGTCTTCATCCAAGCGGGGCAAGAAGAGGTCTTCCATCCATCAGAAAAGTACAAAAAAACAAACAAACACTAAATTAGCAAGAATAATAAAATATTACAATAATTTTAAACTAATTACACCTAATCTAAGCCCCCTACTAGCTATTAATATAGCTTCAATATAACTAATAGTTACATTGTAGCTATTTTAGGATTTATATTTATTTTACAGGCAACTTTGTATTTATTTTAACTAGGTACAATAGCTATTAAATAGTTAATAACTACCTAGCTAAAGTAAATACAAATTTACCTGTAAAATAAACCCTAACCTAAGTTACAATTACACCTAACACTACAATGTCATTAAATTAACTAAATAAATTAATCCTATATAAAACTAAATACTTACCTGTAAAATAAACCATAATATAGCTACAATATAACTAATAGTTACATTGTAGCTATTTTAGCATTTATATTTATTTTACAGGCAACTTTGTATTTATTTTAACCAGGTACAATAGCTATTAAATAGATATTTACTGTTTAATAGCTACCTAGTTAAAATAATTACAAAATTACCTGTAAAATAAATCCTAACCTAAGTTACTATTA
Source organism: Bombina bombina (assembly GCF_027579735.1). NCBI lineage: Eukaryota > Metazoa > Chordata > Amphibia > Anura > Bombinatoridae > Bombina > Bombina bombina. The sequence goes on along the minus strand of NC_069500.1, from coordinate 338,292,763 downwards.
AACCTAACACTACACTATCATTAAATAAATTAACTACAAGTACCTACAATTAAATACAATGAAATAAACTAAACTAAAGTACAAAAAAAACAAACACTAAATTACAAAAAATAAAAAAAATTACAAGAATTTTAAACTAATTACACCTAATCTAAGCCCCCTAATAAAATAACAAAGCCCCCCAAAATAAAAAAATGCCCTACCCTATACTAAATTACAAAAGTAATCAGCTCTATTACCTTACCAGCACTGAACAGGGCCTTTTGCGGGGCATGCCCCAAAGAAAACAGCTCTTTTGCCTGTAAAAAAAAACACAATACCCCCCCCACATTACAACCCACCACCCACATACCCCTACTCTAACCCAAACCCCCCTTAAATAAACCTAACACTACCCCCCTGAAGATCTCTCTCTACCGTGTCTTCACCCAGCGGGCCGAAGTCTTCATCCGATGGGGCAGAAGAGGACATCCAGACCGGCAGAAGTCTTCATCCAAGCGGGGCAAGAAGAGGTCTTCCATCCATCAGAAGTCTTGATCCAGGCGGCATCTTCTCTGTTCATCCATCCGGAGCGGAGCGGCAGCATCCTGAAGACATCCCACGCAGAGCATCCTCTTCTTTCTTGATCCGACGACTAGGTGACTGTACCTTTAAGTGACGTCATCCAAGATGGCGTCCCTTGAATTCCGATTGGCTGATAGGATTCTATCAGCCAATCGGAATTAAGGTAGGAAAAATCTGATTGGCTGATTCAATCAGTCAATCAGATTCAACTTCAATCCGATTGGCTGATTCCATCAGCCAATCGGATTGAACTTGAATCTGATTGGCTGATTAAATCAGCCAATCAGATTTTTCCTACCTTAATTCCGATTGGCTGATAGAATCCTATCAGCCAATCGGAATTCAAGGGACGCCATCTTGGATGACGTCACTTAAAGGTACAGTCACCTAGTCGTCGGATCAAGAAAGAAGAGGATGCTCTGCGTGGGATGTCTTCAGGATGCTGCCGCTCCGCTCCGGATGGATGAACAGAGAAGATGCCGCCTGGATCAAGACTTCTGATGGATGGAAGACCTCTTCTTGCCCCGCTTGGATGAAGACTTCTGCCGGTCTGGATGTCCTCTTCTGCCCCATCGGATGAAGACTTCGGCCCGCTGGGTGAAGACACGGTAGAGAGATCTTCAGGGGGGTAGTGTTAGGTTTATTTAAGGGGGGTTTGGGTTAGAGTAGGGGTATGTGGGTGGTGGGTTGTAATGTGGGGGGGGGGTTATTGTGTTTTTTTTTACAGGCAAAAGAGCTGTTTTCTTTGGGGCATGCCCCGCAAAAGGCCCTTTTAAGGGCTGGTAAGGTAATAGAGCTGATTACTTTTGTAATTTAGTATAGGGTAGGGCATTTTTTTTATTTTGGGGGGCTTTGTTATTTTATTAGGGGGCTTAGATTAGGTGTAATTAGTTTAAAATTCTTGTAATTTTTTTTATTTTTTGTAATTTAGTGTTTGTTTTTTTTGTACTTTAGTTTAGTTTATTTCATTGTATTTAATTGTAGGTACTTGTAGTTAATTTATTTAATGATAGTGTAGTGTTAGGTTTAATAGTAACTTAGGTTAGGATTTATTTTACAGGTAATTTTGTAATTATTTTAACTAGGTAGCTATTAATTAGTCAATAACTATTTAATAGCTATTGTACCTAGTTAAAATAAATACAAAGTTGCCTGTAAAATAAATATAAATGCTAAAATAGCTACAATGTAACTATTAGTTATATTGTAGCTATATTAGGGTTTATTTTACAGGTAAGTATTTAGTTTTATATAGGATTAATTTATTTAGTTAATTTAATGACAGTGTAGTGTTAGGTGTAATTGTAACTTAGGTTAGGGTTTATTTTACAGGTAAATTTGTATTTATTTTAGCTAGGTAGTTATTAACTATTTAATAGCTATTGTACCTAGTTAAAATAAATACAAAGTTGCCTGTAAAATAAATATAAATCCTAAAATAGCTACAATGTAACTATTAGTTATATTGTAGCTATATTAATAGCTAGTAGGGGAATTAGATTAGGTGTAATTAGTTTAAAATTATTGTAATATTTTATTATTTTTGCTAATTTAGTGTTTTTTTGTTTTTTTGTACTTTTCTGATGGATGGAAGACCTCTTCTTGCCCCGCTTGGATGAAGACTTCTGCCGGTCTGGATGTCCTCTTCTGCCCCATCGGATGAAGACTTCGGCCCGGCTGGGTGAACACGACTCAAGGTAGGGAGATCTTCAGGGGGGTAGTGTTAGGTTTATTTAAGGGGAGTTTGGGTTAGAGTAGGGGTATGTGGGTGGTGGGTTGTAATGTGGGGGGGGTTATTGTGTTTTTTTTTTACAGGCAAAAGAGCTGTTTTCTTTGGGGCATGCCCCGCAAAGGGCCCTGTTCAGGGCTGGTAAGGTAATAGAGCTGTTAACTTTTGTAATTTAGTATAGGTTAGGGCATTTTTTTTATTTTTGGGGGCTTTGTTATTTTATTAGGGGGCTTAGATTAGGTGTAATTAGTTTAAAATTCTTGTAATATTTTTTTATTTGTTGTAATTTAGTGGGGGGGGGTTTGTACTTTAGTTTAGTTTTTTTAATTGTATTTAATTGTAGGTACTTGTAGTTAATTTATTTAATGATAGTGTAGTGTTAGGTTTAATTGTAACTTAGGTTAGGATTTATTTTACAGGTAATTTTGTAATTATTTTAACTAGGTAGCTATTAAATAGTCAATATCTATTTAATAGCTATTGAACCTAGTTAAAATGAATACAAAGTTGCCTGTACAATAAATATAAATGCTAAAATAGCTACAATGTAACTATTAGTTATATTGCAGCTATATTAGGGTTTATTTTACAGGTAAGTCTTTAGTTTTATATAGGATTCATTTATTTAGTTAATTTAATGATAGTGTAGTGTTAGGTGTAATTGTAACTTAGGTTATGATTTATTTTACAGGTAAATTTGTATTTATTTTAGCTAGGTAGTTATTAAATAGTTATTAACTATTTAATAACTATTGTACCTAGTTAAAATAAATACAAAGTTGCCTGTAAAATACATATAAATCCTAAAATAGCTACAATGTAACTATTAGTTATATTGAAGCTATATTAATAGCTAGTAGGGGGCTTAGATTAGGTGTAATTAGTTTAAAATTATTGTAATATTTTATTATTTTTGGTAATTTAGTGTTTGTTTGTATTTTGGTACTTGTATGATGGATGGAAGACCTCTTCTTGCCCCGCTTGGATGAAGACTTCTGCCGGTCTGGATGTCCTCTTCTGCCCCATCGGATGAAGACTTCGGCCCGGCTGGGTGAACACGACTCAAGGTAGGGAGATCTTCAGGGGGGTAGTGTTAGGTTTATTTAAGGGGGGTTTGGGTTAGAGTAGGGGTATGTGGGTGGTGGGTTGTAATGTGGGGGGGGGGATTGTGTTTTTTTTTACAGGCAAAAGAGCTGTTTTCTTTGGGGCATGCCCCGCAAAAGGCCCTGTTCAGGGCTGGTAAGGTAATAGAGCTGTTAACTTTTGTAATTTAGTATAGGTTAGGGCATTTTTTTTATTTTGGGGGGCTTTGTTATTTTATTAGGGGGCTTAGATTAGGTGTAATTAGTTTAAAATTCTTGTAATATTTTTTTATTTTTTGTAATTTAGTGGTTTTTTATTTTTTGTAATTTAGTGGGGGGGTTTTGTAGATAATTGTAGGTACTTGTAGTTAATTTATTTAATGATAGTGTAGTGTTAGGTTTTATTGTAACTTAGGTTAGGATTTATTTTACAGGTAATTTTGTAATTATTTTAACTAGGTAGCTATTAATTAGTCAATAACTATTTAATAGCTATTGTACCTAGTTAAAATAAATACAAAGCTGCCTGTAAAATAAATATAAATGCTAAAATAGCTACAATGTAACTATTAGTTATATTGCAGCTATATTAGGGTTTATTTTACAGGTAAGTATTTAGTTTTAAATATGAGTCATTTATTTAATTAATTAATTAAATGATAGTGTAGTGTTAGGTGTAATTGTAACTTAGGTTAGGATTTATTTTACAGGTAATTTTGTAATTATTTTAACTAGGTAGCTATTAATTAGTCAATAACTATTTAATAACTATTGTACCTAGTTAAAATAAATACAAAGTTGCCTGTAAAATAAAAATAAATCCTAAAATAGCTACAATGTAACTATTAGTTATATTGCAGCTATCTTAGGGTTTATTTTACAGGTAAGTCTTTAGTTTTAAATAGGATTCATTTATTTAACTATAGTAAACTTATTTCGTTTTATTTAAATTATATTTAAGTTAGGGGGTGTTAGTGTTAGGGTTAGACTTAGGTTTAGGGGTTAATAACCTTATTATAGTAGCGGCGACGTTGGGGGCGGGAGATTAGGGGTTAATAATTGTAGGTAGGTGGCGGCGATGTTAGGGAGGGCAGATTAGGGGTTAATAAAATGTATTATAGTGTTTGCGAGGCGGGAGTGCGGCGGTTTAGGGGTTAATACATTTATTATAGTGGCGGCGATTTGCGGTCGGCAGATTAGGGGTTAATACTTGTAGTTAGATTGTGGCGACGTTGGGGGGAGGCAGATTAGGGGTTAATAACTATAATGTAGGGGTCGGCGGTGTTAGGGACAGCAGATTAGGGGTTAATAGCTATAATGTAGGCGGCGGCGATATCGGGTCGGCAGATTAGGGGTTAATACTTGTAGTTAGATTGCGGCGACGTTGGGGGGGGGCAGATTAGGGGTTAATAACTATAATGTAGGGGTCGGCGGTGTTAGGGACAGCAGATTAGGGGTTAATAGCTATAATGTAGGCGGCGGCGATATCGGGTCGGCAGATTAAGGGTTAATACTTGTAGTTAGGATTGCGGCGACGTTGGGGGGGGCAGATTAGGGGTTAATAACTATAATGTAGGGGTCGGCGGTGTTAGGGACAGCAGATTAGGGGTTAATAGCTATAATGTAGGCGGCGATATCGGGTCGGCAGATTAGGGGTTAATACTTGTAGTTAGATTGCGGCGACGTTGGGGGGGGCAGATTAGGGGTTAATAACTATAATGTAGGGGTCGGCGGTGTTAGGGACAGCAGATTAGGGGTTAATAGTTATAATGTAGGCGGCGGCGATATCGGGTCGGCAGATTAGGGGTTAATACTTGTAGTTAGATTGCGGCGACGTGGGGGGGCAGATTAGGGGTTAATAACTATAATGTAGGGGTCGGCGGTGTTAGGGACAGCAGATTAGGGGTTAATAGTTATAATGTAGGTGGCGGCGATATTCGGTCGGCAGATTAGGGGTTAATAAAATAATGCAGGTGTCAGCGATAGCGGAGGCAGCAGATTAGGGGTTAATAAGTGTTAGATTAGGGGTGTTTAGAGACTCGGGGTACATGTTAGGGTGTTAGGTGCAGACTTAGTGTTTCTCCATAGGAAACAATGGGGCTGCGGTGTTAGTTTTTTTTCAGCCGAAACTCCCATTGTTTCCTATGGGGAAATGCCGAATTTTAACGAGCTAATTCGGATTTATTCGGAGATACGGCAGCTATTTCGGATTCATTCGGTAGATTCGGAAGTATTTTAATTCGGAAATCCGAATCGATCCGAATCTCCGAATTTACCGAATTTACCGAATTTCCGAATTAATCCGAAACGAACCGCACATGTCTACTAAATAGGTGCAACAATTGCTTTTTATTTAGTGACGTTTCGGGGAGTACACCCCTATACATATAAATATTTAGATATGTATATGTAGGTACTCACAATTAACTAATGATAGATAGGTACAAAAGAAAATAACGCAAAGCACAAAGGCGCAAAGACCAGCAATAAACCCCTTATCGCTCTTGCACAACCGTTAGCGCGCCACTCATAATCTAGCCCTTAATTGAATTAACTGCACAGCAAAAGAGTAAACAAAAATTACTACCTGAACATCTAGAAAACCCTGTTTGGCAATCAAGTTCATAAAATGCCTGTATTTAGTTACTATTCCCATCTCTGTAATGTCAGCTGATGTGAATGAGATCTTATTTTGTGGCTTTCCCGGGTGTTTGTTAAACAAGATTTCAATGGAGCAAATCTTGTGGGCAATTTTATCTATAAGATATTAATACCCTGCACAAGTATCCTTGAATGTACACTAAAATTATGCAAATCATTAAATTGTGTCTTGCCTAATCAAGTTTGAAAAATGTATAAACAATTCTAATCTATTAAATATGATAAATAAATCATCCAACACATACATCCACTATATCTATAATACCCCTGCTCAAATAGCGTAAATAGTAATTAACCATATTTCTATGGGTTTGGAACACAAGAGATTAATTGTACATGTCACGTATTATTATCACAGACTTTACAAATAAATCAACCAAAACACCTGTAATGTGATTGATAAACATTTGTATATTTGTTTAGTCATTTACATTTAAAGAACTTACCTACAAGAAAAACAATACGTTTTTCTTAAGGTATCAGTTTTAAATGTTTTTAATGGCTGAGGGGTTTAAAGGGACACTGAACCCAATTTTTTTCTTTTGTGATTCAAATAGAGCATGCAATTTTAAGCAACTTTCTAATTTACTCCTATTATCAAGTTGTCCTCGTTCTATTGCTATCTTTATTTGAAAAAAGAAGGCATATAAGCTTTTTTTTTTTTTGGTTTAGACCTCTGGACAGCATGTTTTTATTGGTGGATGAATTAGTCCACCAATCAGTAAGGACAACCCAGGTTGTTCACCAAAAATGGGCCGGCATTTAAACTTACATTCTTGCATTTCAAATAAATGAAGAAAATTTGATAATAGGAGTAAATTAGAAAGTTGCCTAAAATTTCATGCTCTATCTAAATCACAGAAGAAAAAAAATTGGGTTCAGTGTCCCTTCAACGGCAGAAGCGATAGTTGATTGTGATCGAAAACCATGCTGAAAATAATACATATAGTTCAATATACAATATCTAAAAAAATATATGAAAAATTATGATCAACCAGCGTGTTATCTCTTCCTATGATGAGTCACATGGTACTCTAGATATCAAATGCTTTACGTAAAAATGCCAAAAAGATCCAGCAATTTTGGTGTAAGGTATCATACTTTCTAATTAAGAAATTAAAGGACACAATCTCATTGAGTAGGAAAAATAGTATATAATTTTCAGTTATGAAAAGGGCCTTTACAATGCAAAAAAATGTTTTAGCCCAACTAGTTTGACTGCCAGAAAATATATATTTAGATAATGGATTTTAAAGAAATGTCTCAATATTAAAAGTATATTAACAAAATATATACTGAATTTGACCCATGTAAAACATTTCATCAAGAAATGGGGCACCTTTGTGAAAACCGGGGATGGCCACTTCCATAAAAAAATAATAAAAATTATAAATAAAGGATACTTAAAGAAACAGAGGAGAATGGCTTTAGGTAATTATTTGGTAATATTTTTAGTTTTCGTAACGCTTTTCCTTGTTATTTTGTTTGCACCTTGATATTAGAACAGGCTGTAAAGTGAAAATGCTCAGTTAATTTGGACAACTGGACTTAAATAAATGCTTGAACATGTTAACTGTTTGGCCTTTCTGTGCACAGCATTATGGTTTTGTCATGTACCCACTGGGCCCGGTGACATCAGGGATTGCCTGATGTCATTGCTTGCACCTGCATGGCCTTAGTGTGGTGCCCACAGAGTGTGCTTCTAGGGGTAATAATAACCCTGGTGCTCCTTCCTGTACACACGCATGTTATCCATGTGCATGCACTCCCTGGTGGCCAGTGCCAAAGAATACTATGGCTGTGCACTCCCACGGTTAATCGTGCACATCATACTCCTGCTGCTAGACATGTCAGGCCTTAGCCTTTATAAGCAATTACTTGCTGCTGGAACTGAGCTTGTTTGTTTTGGCTGGTTCCAGCTTACTAGTGTTTTTCTTGTTTAGGCTCTGACTTATTAGCCTGACCTCAGATACTCTTTTGACCTTGCCTTGCCAGCTGTCTCACCTGACCTCAGACAGCTTCTTCACCTTGCCTTATAAGCATCCTGCCTTGACCTTGGATTGCCTCTTAACTTTGCTTTGCCTGATATACGTTCTGACTGGACCAGTTTTGCTGTGGCCCAGTCCCACCACATTCGCTCGTGCGGGCTCTTGCATGTTAGGCCTCTGTGAGTTCTGCCACCTCAGTCGTGACAGCTAGGTTGGTGATCATGGGATTGTGATAATTTATTCTTGCAGCAAATTTGTTCTTGGTGCTATGTATTCACTAATTGAATAGTTTGCTGTGTACTTTTATTTTTATTTTGAAATTAATTTGTACTTGTAATTAGAAAAATGCTGATCATTTATCTAATTAAAGTTTAAAAAAATAAGAACTTTAAAATGATGTTTTGTCATGATTCAGATAGAGCATGCAATTGTAAAGAATTTTCCAATTTAATTCTATTATCAAATTTGCTTTATTCTCTTATGATTTGTTGAAAGTGCAGCAATGCACTACTGGGAGCTATCTAAAAAATTGGATTAACCAATGACAAGTGGCATATAAGCGCTTTTCTCCTCAAATAGTCAGAAAAATAGCAAACAAGCTCCGTTTAGTACATTTTTTTTTTTTAAATACATTTTTTTATTGAGGTTTCAAGAATATAAACAAAACATAGAAGCAACCATTCAACATTCCAATGGTCAAAAAAAGCTATAGAACAAAACATTAAGTAGTATCTTTGTGAACAGACATTATGAATTAACATCTTAAGTAGCATAGGTATTCCATTAGTAAATAGAAGAGTGAAGGTTTAATTTTCTATCCCTGCTACATAATAAACTTAGATAATAAATTATGTCTTGTAAACAGATTTTGATAGAGAGACCCTGAGAAATGTGTTATACAAAATTGGGTTGCTATGAAGGTGACCTCGGATTTTTAGTATAAGTTAGATTATGATAGCTAAAGCTCATGAATAAGGACAATTAGTGAAGAATAAACCCAAAAAGAAAACTTATGTTCAAGTAGGTTAAAGGGTGAGTAGTAAAATTATGGTTCCATAAGAGGGGGTTAAAGCATATGAGCAATGAGCTAAGCTAGTGAGCAGGATGTAAAGAAGGGGGAATACAGCGGGCCAGAGCCGCTCAGAAAGGGGTGGGGGGATATATACTATGTATTATGTAGACCGGACCTCTTGGGATATGATATTAAGGATAGGGGTTGCGTATGGAGATTGTTAAGAGATGTTAGTGAAATCTTCCACTAGTCAAGAGAAGAGCCTAGACTGAGAAGGGAGAATGGGCATGTAGGGAGCAGGGGTGAGGTTAACCAGGTGTATGGCAACTGATGGAGTCTGTGGTTAATACTGAGCTATATAAGATAGAACAAGGGGGGTATAATGTTATAAATTGTAAAGTGATGAAGACCTGTTTAGGTGAAGGGGTGAGACCTACAAGTGATAAGAGGCATGATATGCTATCTGGGGTCTGTAAATAATGCTCAACTGCATAGGGTAGAAAAAAAAAAGGCTTTGTACGAAGTGAGAGCTAGAAATCCACCGGAATAGGAATGGCCAATCTTAGTGTACCATAATATCCTCTTTATCTGTATAATATTAAATAACTGGGCAGATCTCACCACCCTTGCTGATCTATGATGGCATGCAGCTATGATAGGTAAAAACTATAAGAAAAACAGTTCTGAGCTTATAAGACTGTAAGAGGCTTCCTATGGAAAAATGCTAGAAACTACTGTATGGGCCAGGGATATGTGGACTGTCAGTATATTTATGAAAATCTTAGCAGTATTCTCCAAGCAATGTGTGAGTATATGGCAGGGAATGTATTTAACAATCTTCCTTTAGACTGAACCCACAATCAATATACTTCTACTAAGACAACAAATAGAATTAATATAAATACCTGAACTCTTTTATTTAGTTAATATCCATGAACATTTTTGAAATATATTTGCAATAAAAGGAATATGAAATAATATTATACGCACTTGAAAACTATTTAAATATGCTATGCAAAGTTCATACACGCTTATCTTTAAAACCAACCTTATTTATATATAGCCTTTAACATCCAAGCAACAGTGCCTATAATCAATAAGGTAATATATATATTCTGCTATTCAACTGCAATTTATCCTAATACATAATTAACTTACAATATCAGAGCTTGCACAGATGAGTTACTTAACAAATCAGATACAGATTTAAACAATACATAGGCTGTGAAATGCTAACTTAAAATCCAAACTATTTCTTTAACTCTGCTACATACAGCAATAGTAAATGCTTACTTTAAATGCTTGCATACAAATAGGCAGGTTAAGAGATATCTAAAACAATGACACACAGTTTAAAAGTACTATCTGCTCTTTAAATCTATTAACTGCAATGGCTATGCATATAACTTTTCTTACAAAAAAAAACAAAAACTTTGTATACATCACCAAATAAACAGCAATCCAGTTTCCAATGTTTCGCAACAGATCCAATTTCACCTCAGAAATTCAAAATTTGGGGATAATGCATATGGAGTCCAATAGTAGGTATGTGCTTTAATAATAACCACAGCAGTTATTATTCCTTCAGGAGTCAGCCAGCAACCTCTTCAGTCTCTATGCTGGGGTTTAAATCATCTGATCTCACCCCTCCCCGTTTTTGATTATTGTCAGTCATTGGTGAGTATTGGAAACGCCCACGGAGCCTTGTCCCTTGTCATTGGATAATTGGAATATCTTATTATTAACAGCCAAAAGGCTTTCCGGCTGTAGTTCTCTCATGGCAACACCGGGTGGCAGCGGACATACAACACAGCAATACACGCACAACATTTCGGAACATTTTTAAACAACTTAATTATTTTTATAAAATGATCATTTAATCAGACCATAGCTCTCTACAGCAACCACTCACAACATTTGTTTTAGATAGGGTAGGGTTTTATGAATTTTCTGATCATTTCTAGATCAAACTCCATTATATTATATTACCAATTTATAATGCTAACAGTTACAGATTAGTATGATTTATACATCTAATATGGTATTCATGCATATACAGCATGTTTCATATTTCTGTGCATTTCTTCCTGGATATCTGAATCTTGTCTGAAAAGATCTGAAATAAAAATAAGTGTCATTAATTATTTCTTTCCAGGTTCACAAATATTTATTTATATTCTTAAAAAACACAGAGGTTAAGATATTTCATGCTTTCAAAACATACATATATATATATATATATATATATATATATATATATATATACACACACACACATACACATACACTTTCATGCAGTATCTTGTATTTATCACTTTTTAAATCCATCTGGAATACAGGGAAGTATGTTATATATTTGTGTAATTCAAATATGGGATTATTACAAATTTCATTCAATCTTTTATCCATATATATATATATATATATTTAGATGCTAATATTTGATATCACATAAATAGACATCTCATATCCATTAAAATATATATATTTTCCTGGAATTATATTTTATTTGAAATCTAACTACAGTTGTTGGAAGCATGTAAGTCATGTGTTTTCTCTGTGTTATCTTAACCCAGACGCAATGTCTGTGTCACTTGTATTCTGGTGTTATCAGCCACACAGCCTGAGTCATTTAACAGGCAGCTGTCAATTTTCAGCTCCTTTGCTGGCAGGAGGTCCATATATGAGTGTGTATCCAGGCTTTTCGTCTCTTACTCACCACATGGGGTACAGAGTGCTATGAAATTTGCACTTCCTAATTAAGAAGCAAATGTTTTCCTCTTGTCTCTTGGGATCTGTTGTCTGCAGCTCAGCCTGGAGATGTATATTCAATTTGTGAAGGTTTCTGAGTCAAATCCTGACATCAGAATTTAAACCTTATTCCAGTAATATCTGATACAAATATGGTTTCATACATAAACATATTTCCCTGTCCTATTGACATACATATATATATATATATATTAATATGTATTTAGCTTTGCCCTGACATAATTCCCCCTTTCAAATTCAAATATATGTAGGACACATGTATTTGAATTGGATCAAAGTCAGTGGTACTCGGTGAGGATATTGGCCGTATACATCATAGGCAGTCCTTTAAGTAGAAAGTCCATTATTTTGAGCCTTCATGTTTATCAGTTGGTCATCTTTAAACTACAGTATGTCTTTAGTGCATTTGGGGATATGACACTTCATTCTCCCTCTATGACTTGTAGTTGGGATCTGGGATGACATGCCCGCAATTGATTGATATGGAACCATTTATCTATGAAACTTTCATTTTTGGGGATCCTTATTTTATAGGCTACTGGAGATATTTTGTCAGTAATGACAAAAGGACCTTTCCATGAGGGAAGAAATTTCTTCTCCCTAACCTGATCTCTTCCAAAGTTATAAAGATAAACTTTATCATTTATTTCATATTCCTTTTTGGATGTTTTGAGATCATAATAGGTTTTAGTGGCAGTTGCAGCTCTTTATAAATTCCTTTGAGCAAATGCAAAGGCATATTGCAGGTGCTTTCTTAGGTTCTCCACATATTGATGTGTATTGGCAGCTTTTATCAAGTTTTGGTCTAATGTACGGTACAGCAGATGCTGAGGTAGAACCATTCTTCAACCAATCATCAGTTCAAAAGGTGACATCTTGGTAGCACTATTTGGAGTTGCTCTTAATGCCATTAAGACTAGAGGTAGTTTTACATCCCAGTCTTTACCCGTTTCACTCACAAACTTTTTGAGGATTTTAACATGGACTGGTTGTAACGCTCTACACCACCACTTGAGGCAGCTCTATAAGCAATATGGAACTTTCTTTTAACCCCTAGTATTTTCCACATTTTGGTCATCACTTCGCTAGTGAAGTGGGTCCCCCGATCTGACTCGATTCTTTGGGGCAAACCAAATCTGGAAAATACATGGTTGATGAGCAATGCTGCACATGTTTCAGCACTATTGTTAGGTGCACTAATGCACTCTACCCATTTAGTGAACAGGCATGTCACTGTTAACATGTACTTGTTACCTCTTGATGACCTTGTTACCGGACCAATAAAATCAATTTGTATATCTGACCATGGCATTACCATCCCCCTCTTCTGCAATGGCGCTCTATGCGTTGGTGCAGTGGGTTCAAACTGTGGGCAGATTAAACACCCTTGACAGTAGGTTTGAACATCTTTCAACATGTGTGGCCAAAAAGCATAATCACGCAATATTTCATACGTGAGTTTGGCACCGCGATGACCAGATGTGGGAGCATCATGGGCATGTTGAAGAATTAGACCTCTGAACTTGGTGGGTACTACCCACTTCTGGATGCCAGTTTTGGAGGTTCTAATTAATAAACCATCCTGTAACTTGAATTGTGATCTAGATTTTATTAAGATCCTAAGATCTTCTTTGCCAATACAATCATCTTTTGAGATGGGGATGCTTTCAGGATCTTCTATGTGTTTATAGAAGATGCCTACAATGGGATCTTCTTTTTGACTAGTGATCAGGTCCTCACTAGGAGAATCCTGACTCCATTGTACCAAGTTAGGCTCACTCTGTTGTTTTGCCTGTTTTCTGGTAATGTCTTCTACCTGAATTGCACCCATTAAGTGGTCAATATTAAGGAGTTCTCCAGTTATGGCTCCTTGTTTGGCTAATGAATCCGCAAGGTCATTGCCTTCCTTATCCGGACCTAGAACTCTGGAATGACCCTTGGTCTTTTTCCAGTGTATGGTTAAATCATTGGATACCACCAGATTATCAATCTCGCAGAACAACTTGCCATGCTTGACTGGTTTGTTATTGCTTTTCTGCATGCCATTTCTTTTCCAAGTTGGCAGGTATTCAACAAAACTGTCACGCACATAATTTGAGTCAGTTATTATCACAAATTCACGAATACCATGTTCAATAGCCATTTCAATGGTTTTGAAAACAGCAGTTAGTTTTGCAACTTGACTGGATCTTGGTCCAATGTTGAAACCTATAGATATATTTGGGAATCCATTTGCCCCAGTTATACCAATGCCAGCGACTAATCTGCGCTCATTATCACTAGTGGCATGGTAAGAACAACCATCAACATACACCCAAGGTAATGTTTGGCAATTTTCCTCATTGTACATTTTATATGGGGAAAGCAATTGTTCCTCCAGAAAATCATCTTCTGATAATTCTTCCCCAGGATCTCTAGCAGTACAGTCGTGGAGCTCAGCAAGCCCTTGGGCAACTGGATTCTTTTTATTCTGCTTGTAGCAAATTTCTAAGGGCCAGCCTTGTAAGGAAAGAGTCCACGCTGTTATGCGGCTATTTGACAAATTCCCATCTCTTATTCTTTCACTTTGCAAATATAGCAAAGGTTGGTGGGCCGTTTCTACAATAATTTTCTCACCCTGTATATAGCTGCGGAAATTTTGTAGAGCCCATACAGTAGATAAGAGTGCTTTTTCGCAATCGCTAAATTTTATTTCTACTGGGGATAGATTTTTGCTCGCATAAGCAATGGCTTTGTTAAAATTATCATGCTTTTGGTATAAAACAGCACTCATGCTTATATCTGTGTAACCTGTCTCTAAGAAGAAAGGTTTACCACCTTCAGCAAGGTGCTTGAGTGAGTTTTCTCTTCAGCTCTCTGATGGCTGTCTCTTGAGACTCACTCCAGTGCCATTTCACATCTTTCTTTAGAAGAAGTAGTAGTAGTTTAGCTAATTCCGCATAATTATCAATGAATTTGCAAGAATAATTTGTCATACCCAGCAATGATCTCAATTCCTTTAAGTTAGTTGGGTTTTTAGAATTCACTATAGCTTCAACCTTTTTCTTTTGGGAATTTAATCCTTCAGAGGTAACTTCATGACCCAAGAAGTTTACACGAGTGCGGCACCATTGAGCTTTTCGTAGGGATAATTTGACACCTGCCCTTTTAAGTTGGCTGAGGACGTGTTTAAGCTCTGCAATGTGTTTTTCAAAGTCTGTGCTTTTGATTAAAACATCATCAACATAAGATAAGGTCCCCCTTTCCAGTGCATCAGGCATAGCCTTATGCATGAATACAGCAAATTCATGTCCAGAATTTATGTATCCAAAAGGAAGTCTTTGAAATGCATATTGAACCTTTTGGAAGGAGAATGCTAGCTTATATTGGTCCTCTTCATGTACCTTTATGGTCCAATATCCCTGTGCACAATCAATGGCAGTGAATATCTTGGATCCCTGCATTTGTGCTAGGCACTGGTCAATGTATGGTACAGGCCAGCCAGACATGTATACTCGTTTGTTTAGCTGTCTTAAGTCAGCACACAAACGCCAATGTCCATTGGGTTAAGGCCACCTAGAATAGGATTATTATAAGAGCTGTGCACCTGTCTGATAATACCTCTTTCTTCCAAATTCCTTATGATCTCTGCAAGAGAATCATATAAGGCTAAGGGAAGTCTGTATTGTTTGACAAATACAGGTGACGCATCGGGATCTGTTTGTATTCTTGCAATGTGCAAGTCTGTAGTACCACAGTCATATGAATCCTTAGCAAAAATATCCTTGTACTCCATCAGGAGTTCTCGCAGCTGTTGGCGTTCATCATCGCTGGAACAGCCATTAGCTAAGGATATTTGCTCTTCGACTATTTGCTGAAATCCTGGAAAGATTTCAGGCTGTCCTATTTCATAGGCTTCTTCTAACCTAGAGGTGAGATCCCCTTGATTATAGTTTACATTGCTCCCATGACTCTGGGAATTGGGGTAAGCTTGCTGTTAGATTGGTTGATCAAACACTAGAGAGGCTTCTTCAATTTTACGGATGCCTTACTCTGGGCTGAAGGGATAAATTGACTGAATATTAAATAGACCCTCTGGCATAGATGCAAAGGATTGTTCTATTAATTGTTCTTCAGCTAAGTATCCTTCAGGTATTAGCCCAATTACATTATTCTGGAATCCAAAAGTGTAATAACTTGATTCCAGTGCATATCCTATGGTAGTTCCCTTGGATAATGTTATATCCTGTGGGGTCATGTTATGCACAACAATATGTATTGGAACAGTTCCAATATTCACCATAGGAGTGTAAGTCACTGTGACACCCAGATTTTGTATTCTATGGGAGAGGCAAATTAGTGTTTCAGAAGTTTTTAATTTCTGACCTCTCTTCACCTGTAAGGGTAAAAGAAACTTATCAGTCCCAGTATGAATTATAACATTGCTAGATACCTGCATATTCACAGCATATGGTAATTGCTGGTTTGATTTCAGGGCTGCATTTTCATCCTGAAATACTTCAGGGTCCCCCTTTAACCTGCTCCAGAGGCAAGAATTAATTAAATCTATTTGTATGGCATATCTATGTAAGATATGATTGCCAATGTATATTTTATTATGGGGAGTATTTAAAACTAAAAACAGGTGCTTCACTGACTTATTACCAATAGAGAGAGATAATAAGCACTTAGCTGTGATGTTATAGCTTTCAGACCTGTCATCCAGGCCGTTGACACAGTGGTCTTGGGGAGAAAGGTATTTAATCACTTTAGGTTCAGCTATTTGCTGTTTTAAGTTTATTTTAGCATACTTGGTTTTACCAAGGTCATGTACTTGTATAGGGATAAATAGATCCTCTTTAACTCTCTCAATCCCTGTGAGGTATTGAGCGTGGCCTCCCACCTTAGGGATTTTATGATCCCCCTTGTGGAGTGATATGGTTAATACATCGCCATCTAGGGAAATATTCGCTATCTTTCCATGCGATATTATAAAAGTATTACCATCAGAGCCACTAAAAGGAGTCTGATCATCTATTTGTAGAATAGTGATTTCAGGTATAGAGTTATTCCTGAAATGAATCTCCACAGCATCTGGTTTTTCTTCCACCACGTGACAGCTATGTCAGGTGCGAGATATACCAGATTTTTCATAATTGATAGGCCGTTAAACTTGTGACCAAATTACATTATTTATGCAATCAATTATGGTGCTTAATCGCTTCAGGAGATCACTACCAATAATTAAACGATCAGTTGGCAGATCCACTATAATGACAGGGTGTCTTATATCCCTGTTCCCCAATTTAAATTTTAACCAGGCAGTACCGTAGACTTTTAGGGAGTCACCCCCAACACCTATTAGAGAACCATTAAATTCTCTTATTGTAGGTTTGTGGGGTGTTAGCTCATTTAGCTGTGTGTAGTACTTGTGGGATAAGATAGTTGCCTGTGACCCAGTGTCAATTAATCCCCTGATAGGGTTGGAGACTGAATCTTGCAGCTCAACTAATACATAATACCTTCCTGCAGTTTCTACCATTTCACACATGAAGTTGGCGTTATCATACATTTGTGGGCTTCGCCACGTGTTACCTGAGTTTGCCATGCTTTCCGATGCAGAAGAAGCTTCATACCTACCGGTCTCCTCTATGACAGGTTCGGCTGGATTCTTGTGTACTGCATCTGTGGAGATAAGGTTAAGAGAGTGCTGCAAGGGAAGAGGTTTGTTAATTTTTCCCGGATGAGGTTGCCTGTCATCACAGCTAAATTGTCCGTTTCCGGTCTGTGGGGAGAGAACATGATTAGTATCATTGATATTTATTACTACATTTTGTATATCTCTCCCCTCCCCTTCAGGTGATACTGTAGTATTTATGACTGTGACTGAGGTCCACTGCTGATCACTGGCTGTACCCCTAAAAAAGGATTGTTCGGTTGCTGAGCCGTGGAAATTTGACTCATATTAGCGAATTGTTCGCTCAACCGATTTAACTGGGTAAAAAGCATATCTACCTGATTGTACAAGTTACCTCTACCCCTGGGCCTATCTCTTGGTGCCCCATAATAATGATTCCTGGACCATTGGGTTCCCTAAGAATCAGGGCCGCTATTTCTATTCTGGCGTGGTTGCCCCTGGGGTTCAGCTTGCTCAGTATTAGTACTTTGGGGAGCATTATATACCTGGGGTGTCTGGTTACCCTGAGAATATCTTCGCCGTCTATTGTATCTACCCTTGCGCGGATACCAATTATTTGGTGAGTATTCTCTTTGTGAGTAATTATTCACCTGATTATGTCCCCCACTTTGGTTATAGTCTCCCTGCACCTCAACCTGTGTAGTGGAGGAGGCAGAGTTAAACCTCTGTGGAGATGGCCTGTTTTGACTGGCCACCTCCGCATAGGTCCTCTTTTTAGACTCCAAATTGAGGGGGCTAGGTGACACCCTAGTTTCTGCTACAATTTTGGGTTTTGACTCCATTTTCACCCCCTGTTCACTGGATTGCTGAATAGAGTATAATTTTGTACTCTCTTTGATAAGCCATTCCAATGAGCAGTCCTCATCAAAATCTCTAGCTAAGTTAATTTTGATGGGTGTAGGCAGTGCTTCAAAAAATAAATTTACAAATTCTGAGCCATCAAATCTGGGATTATCTTCAGCCATACTGTACGCATTTTTCAATACAGAAAGGAATTCGATTGGACTCTGATTCGCACGACACTTTAAGCCATATACCGCTATTTTCGCGGCAGTTTTAGTGCGATATTGCCCGAATTCTTTTCTGCATTGTCGTTTTAGCCCATTCCAGGAATGAATATTCAGATCCTTTAGTGAAGCAAAGAATTTGTGATGTTTACTGTCAAATACCCAAGGCAGAAATTCAATTTTCAATTTCTCACTTGTAACATTCATTATAGCTAACGCATTTTCAAAAGCCTCTAAATGATCAATTACAGATGTTGTTCCCTTATTTGAGAATATAGGTACTGCGCGCTGTACGAAGGTGATTATTTTATGGGAATCATATACTTTATCAGACTGACTTTGGGGTTCCCTGTCAGAGTTTCCCTTCCCCACACCAGCTGCGCTACAGCAGTCCTCTGGATTTATATCATGAGGGGATTGTCTATTTGGGAAATCTATTTCTGACCCATTAGGGGTCATTTGTCTATACTGTTCCATATATTTTTGTACCTCGTCCCTGACGCGTTCGCTAAAGGAGTTAGCATTATCTGTATTATTCTCACTGTTAATATAAGGGTTTTCATTATGGCGATATGACCTTTTTAAATCGCTTAATTCTCTCTGGTTTTGCGCAAGCTGTTTATTTAAATATTGTATCTGTACGAGTAAGTCGATGTTATGCTTATCTAAGGCGGTTAGGTTTTGGGCAAATTCATCCATTTTATTTTTGGCTATTTTTAAATCCTCTTCGTGTGAGGAACGAATACTATTTTCTAGCTCCTGTATTTGCAATTGTTTCTCTGTGACACAAAACGACATTTCGTCAATGATGCATATTAAAAGGGGCCAAGATTTTAGTATTAGTTCCTCTCGCTTTTTGGGAGTTTTGCATTGATTAATCATTAATAATTCCTGGAAGAATTCATTCTCTTCATTCCACATATTATTATTAACGGTAATATTTTTAGCTCTAGTTTCAAGCATATCCACAAAATCATTTAATTTACCAGCAATATTTAACTTCCCTTTAATGTAACTTAAGATATCTTTCTTAAGGACCTGACCTTTAGTAATGGGTATTATAATGGGACCAATTTCATCGCTATATATAGAATTAAATGAGTCACTTCTGGCTACAGACATTATTATATTGGTTTAGTATTTAGATGAATTAAAACGCTAATACAATTTTTGCCATAAAAAAGAGAGAAAAGAAATTTATATTTAAAAAAAATATATTATTAATTTTGAAATATGAAAAATTAATATTTCGAAAAATGAAAAATTAATCTTTTTGATTAATTTTGAAAATATGAAAAAATAATCTTTTTGATTAATTTTTAAATATGAAAAATTAATATTTTTATTAATTTTTCAAAAATTAATCTTTAATAATATTTCAAGATATTAATATCAATCTCGAAATATGAAAATCAATATTTCAACCTTTCAAAAATTATATCTTCAAAATATTAATATGAAAATCTTAGCTGTATATATATATATACAGGGAGTGCAGAATTATTAGGCAAATGAGTATTTTGACCACATCATCCTCTTTATGCATGTTGTCTTACTCCAAGCTGTATAGGCTCGAAAGCCTACTACCAATTAAGCATATTAGGTGATGTGCATCTCTGTAATGAGAAGGGGTGTGGTCTAATGACATCAACACCCTATATCAGGTGTGCATAATTATTAGGCAACTTCCTTTCCTTTGGCAAAATGGGTCAAAAGAAGGACTTGACAGGCTCAGAAAATTCAAAAATAGTGAGATATCTTGCAGAGGGATGCAGCACTCTTAAAATTGCAAAGCTTCTGAAGCGTGATCATCGAACAATCAAGCATTTCATTCAAAATAGTCAACAGGGTCGCAAGAAGCGTGTGGAAAAACCAAGGCGCAAAATAACTGCCCATGAACTGAGAAAAGTCAAGCGTGCAGCTGCCAAGATGCCACTTGCCACCAGTTTGGCCATATTTCAGAGCTGCAACATCACTGGAGTGCCCAAAAGCACAAGGTGTGCAATACTCAGAGACATGGCCAAGGTAAGAAAGGCTGAAAGACGACCACCACTGAACAAGACACACAAGCTGAAACGTAAAGACTGGGCCAAGAAATATCTCAAGACTGATTTTTCTAAGTTTTTATGGACTGATGAAATGAGAGTGAGTCTTGATGGGCCAGATGGATGGGCCCGTGGCTGGATTGGTAAAGGGCAGAGAGCTCCAGTCCGACTCAGACGCCAGCAAGGTGGAGGTGGAGTACTGGTTTGGGCTGGTATCATCAAAGATGAGCTTGTGGGGCCTTTTCGGGTTGAGGATGGAGTCAAGCTCAACTCCCAGTCCTACTGCCAGTTTCTGGAAGACACCTTCTTCAAGAAGGTACAGGAAGAAGTCTGCATCCTTCAAGAAAAACATGATTTTCATGCAGGACAATGCTCCATCACACGCGTCCAAGTACTCCACAGCGTGGCTGGCAAGAAAGGGTATAAAAGAAGAAAATCTAATGACATGGCCTCCTTGTTCACCTGATCTGAACCCCATTGAGAACCTGTGGTCCATCATCAAATGTGAGATTTATAAGGAGGGAAAACAGTACACCTCTCTGAACAGTGTCTGGGAGGCTGTGGTTGCTGCTGCACGCAATGTTGATGGTGAACAGATCAAAACACTGACAGAATCTATGGATGGCAGGCTTTTGAGTGTCCTTGCAAAGAAAGGTGGCTATATTGGTCACTGATTTGTTTTTGTTTTGTTTTTGAATGTCAGAAATGTATATTTGTGAATGTTGAGATGTTATATTGGTTTCACTGGTAAAAATCAATAATTAAAATGGGTATATATTTGTTTTTTGTTAAGTTGCCTAATAATTATGCACAGTAATAGTCACCTGCACACACAGATATCCCCCTAAAATAGCTATAACTAAAAACAAACTAAAAACTACTTCCAAAACTATTCAGCTTTGATATTAATGAGTTTTTTGGGTTCATTGAGAACATGGTTGTTGTTCAATAATAAAATTAATCCTCAAAAATACAACTTTCCTAATAATTCTGCACTCCCTGTATATATATATATATATATATATATATATATATATATATATATATATATATATATATATATATATATATATATATATGTATATATATATGTATATATATATAGTATATATATATATATATATATATATATATATATATATATATATATATATATATATATATATATATATATATATATATATATATATACACATCCACTTCCATGCAGTATCTTGTATTTATCACTTTTTAATTCCATCTGGAATACAGGGAAGTATGTTATATATTTGTATAATTCAAATATGGGATTATTACAAATTTCATTCAATCTTTTATTTCTATATATATATATATATATATATATATATATATATATATATATATATATATATATATATATATTTAGATGTTAATATTTGATATCACATAAATAGACATCTCATATCCATTAAAATATATATATTTTCCTGGAATTATATTTTATTTGAAATCTAACTACAGTTTTTGGAAGCATGTAAGTCATGTGTTTTCTCTGTGTTATGTTAACCCAGACGCAATGTCTGTGTCACGTGTATTCTGGTGTTATCAGCCACACAGCCTGAGTCATTTAACAGGCAGCTGTCAATTTTCAGCTCCTTTGTTGGCAGGAAGTCCATATATGTGTGTGTATTCAGGCTTTTCGTCTCTTACTCACCACATGGGGTACAGAGTGCTATGAAATTTGCACTTCCTAATTAATAAGCAAATGTTTTCCTCTTGTCTCTTGGGATCTGTTGTCTTCAGCTCAGCCTGGAGATGTATATTCAATTTGTGAAGGTTTCTGAGTCAAATCCTGACATCAGAATTTAAACCTTATTCCAGTAATATCTGATACAAATATGGTTTCATACATAAACATATTTCCCTGTCCTATTGACATACATATATATATATATAAATATGTATTTACCTGTGCCCTGACAGGACAGGAGGGTCAGCAACCGTATACTTGAAGGGCAGAGAATATATGTCTAATATAAACCAATAAGCCAGAACTCTGCATTATATATGTCCCCATAAGCATATTATCTGTGTGTTCTAACTTAGCTGCCCCTGTGTCATTCAATAACAGGCAAACTGCACACTAAGCAGTCCAAAATATAAACCCATAACATTTTAAACATAACATTCAGCTCAGAGTACAATATTGGTTACAGGGATAGCGTCTAGTATGAGGCAAAGTGAACACCCTGTTTGGTGCTCATAGGTGGGCTAAGTTAATAAAAAGAGATAGAATTGTTTGAATATACAGTAGAATGGTGTTAATCTAGACAGGATATTAACAACATAAAGAACCCCTTAATTTAAACAGCATTAAGGTATCAATAGTCTCATAGTGTGACTTAAAATTACAAATTATAAAAAACATCTCAGAGAGGCTACCCAAATAACACGGACATCCTCAAAGTCTATAAAACTGAATGAGTGTGGATAGCAAGAAGATCATTATTAGTCCTGATCGTCATAGGTAACTGTACTTTCTCATCTGATACCTAACGGTTTGTGAAGGCAGGCATGTGGGTAGCTAGTCCATAGTATTCCGCTCTCAGCACACAGAAAATTCCACTGGTAATTCCCCACATCTGGGAGGGAGTCATCCGTGTGTTTTGGAACCTCACTTTTTGGTAAGTGCACAGTGGTGGAGGGCAGGCACATAATGGAGGGTTTCAGGGTTAAATCCAGCCGAGACCTCTTTTCAACCAGCCGCATCTCTAGTGGGCCGGTTTCGTTTTAACATCTTCGGGCAAAATAACAGGTCGTAGGTGTACAGAAAACATGGTGGCTGGTAATGGGGAGTAAGATGTAAGCCTCACAATATCTCCGGTTGGAGTGGCAACACAGTCATCCCTCTCCGGGTGCTGAAGGTAATCACCATTGCATATTTCCACAATCTCGTTCTGTATATTTCTGAGGTTGGTGTCCATGCTTAGGCTCACAGCATCATCATCGCCGGGACTCTCAGCTTTCAAAACCGCCATGAGGGAGATACTATGTCTGTCCAGCTTGCGTGACAGCAATTGCAGTAAAGCTGTTATTGCATGTTCCATAGTGGGAGAGCGGGTGCAGATCCGTTTATGTAAAACAGCGGACAAGGCTTTTCTCTTCTTCTCAGTATGAGAATCTCTCTATATTCCGATGCAACTTTTCTACCCGGCTTAATAGGAGGCCGGGGGGGGGGGGGGGGGAGAGATGGTAAAGTCGTGTGTTGGGCCGCAGCCAGAGGTCTCAGTAGTTTAGGATCAGCAGCGGTACTGAAATGTAGTAAAAATAAGGTCCTTAGAGAGCAGCCCTCTTCTCCAAAAGAAATAGAACAGGTATATGAGAAATATAATACTAAAAGTTAAGGATAAATGTCAAATTGTTCATAATAATATCGGAGCTACTAAGAGGCACTTCTGAACATGGCTGCGGCTAGGACACGCCCCCCGTTTAGTACATATTTAAAGTGAACCATAGTTAATAAATTATATGCCTGCTACACTTTACAAGTACTTATCTTTTTAAAAGTGGTTTTAATAAATACAAACGCATGTTTGTTTGCCATATTTTAATGCTTTGGTTATAGTTTACAATTTATATCAGTCTCAAATAGAATTATATGATTATGTTTAAATATATACAGTATATATATATATATATATATATATATATATATATATATATATATATATATATATATATATATATATACAGGGAGTGCAGAATTATTAGGCAAGTTGTATTTTTGAGGATTAATTTTATTATTGAACAACAACCATGTTCTCAATGAACCCAAAAAACTCATTAATATCAAAGCTGAATAGTTTTGGAAGTAGTTTTTAGTTTGTTTTTAGTTATAGCTATTTTAGGGGGATATCTGTGTGTGCAGGTGACTATTACTGTGCATAATTATTAGGCAACTTAACAAAAAACAAATATATACCCATTTCAATTATTTATTTTTACCAGTGAAACCAATATAACAGCTCAACATTCACAAATATACATTTCTGACATTCAAAAACAAAACAAAAACAAATCAGTGACCAATATAGCCACCTTTCTTTGCAAGGACACTCAAAAGCCTGCCATCCATGGATTCTGTCAGTGTTTTTATCCGTTCACCATCAACATTGCGTGCAGCAGCAACCACAGCCTCCCAGACACTGTTCAGAGAGGTGTACTGTTTTCCCTCCTTGTAAATCTCACATTTGATGATGGACCACAGGTTCTCAATGGGGTTCAGATCAGGTGAACAAGGAGGCCATGTCATTAGATTTTCTTCTTTTATACCCTTTCTTGCCAGCCGCGCTGTGAAGTACTTGGACGTGTGTGATGGAGCATTGTCCTGCATGAAAATCATGTTTTTCTTGAAGGATGCAGACTTCTTCCTGTACCACTGCTTGAAGAAGGTGTCTTCCAGAAACTGGCAGTAGGACTGGGAGTTGAGCTTGACTCCATCCTCACCCCGAAAAGGCCCCACAAGCTCATCTTTGATGATACCAGCCCAAACCAGTACTCCACCTCCACCTTGCTGGCGTCTGAGTCGGACTGGAGCTCTCTGCCCTTTACCAATCCAGCCACGGGCCCATCCATCTGGCCCATCAAGACTCACTCTCATTTCATCAGTCCATAAAACCTTAGAAAAATCAGTCTTGAGATATTTCTTGGCCCAGTCTTGACATTTCAGCTTGTGTGGCTTGTTCAGTGGTGGTCGTCTTTCAGCCTTTCTTACCTTGGCCATGTCTCTGAGTATTGCACACCTTGTGCTTTTGGACACTCCAGTGATGTTGCAGCTCTGAAATATGGCCAAACTGGTGGCAAGTGGCATCTTGACTTTTCTCAGTTCATGGGCAGTTATTTTGCGCCTTGGTTTTTCCACACGCTTCTTGCGACCCTGTTGACTATTTTGAATGAAACGCTTGATTGTTAGATGATCACGCTTCAGAAGCTTTGCAATTTTAAGAGTGCTGCATCCCTCTGCAAGATATCTCACTATTTTTGACTTTTCTGAGCCTGTCAAGTCCTTCTTTTGACCCATTTAGCCAAAGGAAAGGAAGTTGCCTAATAATTATGCACACCTGATATAGGGTGTTGATGTCATTAGACCACACCCCTTCTCATTACAGAGATGCACATCACCTAATATGCTTTATTGGTAGTAGGCTTTCGAGCCTATACAGCTTGGAGTAAGACAACATGCATAAAGAGGATGATGTGGTCAAAATACTAATTTGCCTAATAATTCTGCACTCCCTGTATATATATATATATATATATATATAAAACCAAGTTTTTGGATCCAAGCACTCACTGTATGATGGACTGCCTGGGTGCCCTCTATGGTAGATAGGTAGAAACTTTTCATGTAGAGAAGAGGCACACTCAGGACTTAAATAACATAAGTTTTATTAATTCAATAATTCAGTCAACGTTTTGGTCCTCACAGGGACCTTTGTCAAGACTGTTCTCCGTAAGAGGTTATACGAGGTAGTCAGCGGTGACCACTTCTGCCGGCTTCGTTGAGGATATCTTGCCGCTTGGATGAAGACTTCTCCCAGTAAGTGGATCTTCGGGGGGTTAGTGTTAGGTTTTATTAAGGGTTTATAGCGTGGGATTTATTTTTAGGTTAGGGCTTTGGACTGCAAAAGAGCTAAATGCCCTTTTAAGGGCAATGCCCATCCAAATGCCCTTTTCAGGGCAATGGGGAGCTTAGGTTTTTTTAGTTAGGGTTTTATTTGGGGGTTGATTGTGTGGGTGGTGGGTTTTACTGTTGGGGGGGTTGTTTGTATTTTTTTTAACAGACAAAAGAGCTGATTTCTTTGGGGCAATGCCCCGCAAAAGGCAATTTTAAGGGCTATTGGTAGTTTAGTTTAGGCTAGGGGTTTTTTTTTTTTTTGGGTGGGCTTTTTTTATTTTGATAGGGCTATTAGATTAGGTGTAATTAGTTTTAAGATCTTGTAATTTGTTTTTATTTTCTGTAATTTAGTGTTTTTTTTTGTAATTTAGCTAATTGTTTTGAATTTAGGTGATTGTATTTAATTTAGGGAATTTATTTAATTGTAGGGTTAGGTTAGGTGTTAGTGTAAGACAGGTTAGGTTTTATTTTACAGGTCAATTTGTATTTATTTTAGCTAGGTAGTTATTAAATTGTTTATAACTATTTAGTAACTATTCTACCTAGTTAAAATAAATAAAAACTTGCCTGTAAAATAAAAATAAAACCTAAGATAGATACAATGTAACTATTAGTTATATTGTAGCTAACTTAGGGTTTATTTTACAGGTAAGTATTTATTTTTAACTAGGAATAATTTAGGTAATAATTGTAGGTTTTATTTATATTTATTTGAATTATATTTAAGTTAGGGGGTGTTAGCGTTAGGGTTAGACTTAGGTTTAGCGGCTAATAAATATAGTTTAGTGGCGGCGACATTGGGGACGGCAGATTATTGGTTAATAAATGTAGGTAGGTGGCGGCGATGTTAGGGGCGGCAGATTAGGGGTTAATAATATTTAACTAGTGTTTGCGATGCGGGAGTGCGGAGGTTCAGGGGTTAATATGTTTATTATAGTGGTGGTGACGTTGTGGATGGCAGATTAGGGGTTAATAACATTATGTAGGTGTCGGCGATGTGGGCAGCAGATTAGGGGTTAATAAATATAATGTAAGTGTCAGCGATGTTGGGGGCAGCAGATTAGGGGTTCATAAGTATAATGTAGGTGGCGGCGATGTCTGGAGTGGCAGATTATTATTATTATTATCGGTTATTTGTAGAGCGCCAACAGTTTCCGCAGCGCGATGTGGGCAGCAGATTAGGGGTTCATAAGTATAATGTAGGTGGCGGTGATGTCTGGAGTGGCAGATTAAGGGTTAATAAGTATAATGTAGGTGTCGGCGATGTCGGGGGCGGCAGATTAGAGGTTAATAAGTGTAAGATTAGGGGTGTTTAGACTCGGGGTTCATGTTAGGGTGTTAGGTGTAAACATAAATTTAGTTTCCCCATAGGAATCAATGGGGCTGCATTACTGAGCTTTACGCTGCTTTTTTGCAGGTGTTAGACTTTTTTTCAGCCGGCTCTCCCCATTGATGTCTATGGGGAAATCGTGCACAAGCACGTACAACCATCTCACCGCTGACTTAAGCAGTGCTGGTATTGGAGTGCGGTATGGAGCACAATTTTGCTCTACGCTCACTTCCTGCCTTTTAACGCCGGGTTTGTAAAAACCTGTAATACCAGCGCTGTAGGTAAGTGAGCGGTGACAATAACGTGCAAATTAACACCGCACCCCTCATAACGCAAAACTCGTAATCTAGCCGAATATTTTAAGTTAAGGTTCATTTAAAATATTTCCTTTAAAAAAAAGTCAACTAAAAAACAAATTATGTGCCTAAAAATGAATCTTCTGCTTCTCTAGATTATCTAGCAGAAACATTTCTCCTACACTCAGATATAAAGGCCAGACAATATATATCTAGTCACATCCTAAAGCAACAGTTAAACACCAAACGTAGTAATAGATACATTTAACATAATATTCTTTCCTGGGACAGCAGCAATGTTTTTTTGGCAGTCATTTCTTCATATAATCACATAGTTATATTGCTATAGTCAAGGTTACACAGGATAAAGCAGTTTTCAAGTAAGCAGTCTGAAAATAAATAAGTTAAGAACATTGGGTCACACAAGTCTGTCACTAGCTTAATCTATGTATATCTGGCTTTTTAATTAGTTTAAAATGAATATAATCCAAACCATATGGACAAACAATCAGATACATACAAATGTTTGAGGTCATGTGAGATTAAAAAAGTTTATTTTTAAAGCCTGGAAAAAAAAATAAAAAATTATCTCTGAAATTGTTCCCTGCATGCATTATTTTCTTACTTCAAACCAAACATCTGCCAAATTGTTCAAAGTTGGTAAATCTCTTACAACTGTTTATATTTATATGTTATCCTGTTAACAATTCCAGGAGCATGGATTTAGGCAGGACTAATACAAATCCAAACACTGTTCAAAAGATTACAGCAGGTTGCAAAGAGGGAGGACAGAAGCAAGAAATCAACAAACTTCAGAAGCAATCTAAAACTAGAAACAGCTACAGGGAACAGGACATAAAGCCAAAGAATGCAACTCAAGGTATCAGAAGCATGGAACAGATCCTAGATAAGGCAGCAGGAAGCCCTGACTGTCAGCATGCAGGGACGTAACTACAGGGGGTAGAGGTTGCAACTGCGACTGGGAACTACAGGGGGCAGAGGTTGCAACTGCAACTGGGCCCCTGAGGGTGGGGGCCCAGTTTAAAAACAAACAAACAAAAAAACCAATCCCCAATATAAACGTTGACCTGCCACTGACTGCACTGATATCATGTGAGTGTGACATGATGCTTCACTAGTGTCTCTGACTACAGGGGTTAGTGTTTCTGTTTTACCCATTGGTGTTTATGTGTGTTTATGTATGTATGTGACTGTGTGTATATTTATGCATGTATGTGTGTATGTTTGTATGTGACTGTGTGTATATTTATGCATGTATGTGTGTGTGTGTGTGTGTATGTTTGTATGTGACTGTGTGTATATTTATGCATGTATGTGTGTGTGTGTGTATGTGTGTTTGTAGAACCAGCAAATTACAGACCTTGTTACTACAGCATGGGGGGGCGGGGGATAATAGTGTCACTATACAGTACCACTATATACAGTACGGGGGGGGTTGGACCATGTCACAGACTACTGTGGTCACTTTATAACGTACTGGGGCGGGTAGGGTCAGGCCAGCCATCTCACCGGAAGATTACAGACTGTGTCACTAACTCACTATATACAGTACTGGTTGGTTAAACAGTGTCACTATATACAGTAATAGGGGATCAGACCATCTCACAGATTATGGGCACAGGGTACCTCCTTTTGCAGACATAAATCTGATTCACAATTTTTTTTTTCTGTGTTAAATGTAAAAAAAAAAAAAAAAAGATATGTATCAAATTCACCTCCTCAAGTTTAGAACTCGTGGGTCAATTCACAGAGATCGGAATACTTAAAAAACCATCCCGGAGCAAATGACAGGTGACACATTCACTTAGAATCCCCAGCAAGGAATGTGGGAAACAGCGATTGGCAGCTTTAAGAGGGATAAAGAGCACACCTCCTCCCCCTCAGAGAACCTCAACCTGGGGGTAAGAGACTGTAAAACACTACCTGCACGCTAGTACACCCTGTCTAAGCTTCATGTTAAGCGATTTTACATGCAGTGCCTAATAGCACAACTAAAAATAATGGGTTGCCTTTAATACACTGAGGTGAAGCAGACTAATGTTTATAGGT
This sequence comes from Bombina bombina, assembly GCF_027579735.1. Taxonomy (NCBI): domain Eukaryota; kingdom Metazoa; phylum Chordata; class Amphibia; order Anura; family Bombinatoridae; genus Bombina; species Bombina bombina. The sequence goes on along the minus strand of NC_069500.1, from coordinate 338,262,892 downwards.
TAACCACAAGGGACATAGAAATTATTTTCATCTTAAGATGAGCTTTATGGCCTGGCAGTTAAAAGGCCCACACGTAATTAAATTGATCCCACACAGACCTGATTTACAGCCCCAAGGTACTTTAGCACTGCTTTGTGGTCTGGAAATACTCAGAAATATCTCCTTGGGCCTGATGGCTTTCGTGCAAAGGGCAGTTTATTAAGGTGAAAAGACTAATTTGCTTCAGTGTCTCATTCCGCTAACGTCCTAACTGAGCCGCCAACCATTCTGCTTAATATAGCTGCATCACTTTGAACCACTCACTGTGATATATAATTAACTGGCGCCATGGCGTTAAGAAGAAATAATAAAGCTGATAAAAATTTAAAGCAGGGCAACACCTGTAACTCTATGAGCACATTCTTTAAGAACACAGATAGGGCAAAAAAAGCCGAAACCACGCAGGCGGGAAGCGACGAAGAATCCCTGCCAGAGCACCCGGATAATTCACAAGATCTTCAAGTGACCCCTACAAAACAAGCTAACGATGAACCTGTGACCCTTAAAGCAATGGAGGCACTTATAAACCAAGTAAAGTCATGCATTAAGTCCGAATGCGCAGACCTCAAGAAAGATATCAATGATCTGGGTCACAGAGTTGGGATCCTGGAAGATAATCGAGATGAAATGTCTCAAGAAGTTGCAGACATGGCCCACTCGATTGAGACTCAACAAGCTCAGATCCTGGAGCTTGAGAATAAGCTTGACAACATCGAAAATAGAACACGTAGATGCAATCTAAGATTTTGAGGTATACCCAAATCCATTAACAGAGACGAAATACCAGTTCATCTACAAAACCTCTTTCAATCTCTTACCGTAGCAAATCAAAGAGTTACCGCTAGAAAGAGCCCACCGGGCCCTGAGACCTAAGCCTAAAGACAACCAACCCCCTAGAGACATCATTGTATGCTTCCAGAGCTTTAACCCTTTAAGGACACAGCTTTCAGTTTGCTCAATTGTTTTATGACGGAAAAATTCCGTCATATGTCCTTAAGAGGTTAAAGACAGAGAGAGGATCTACCAAATGGCTAGAGCACAATCATCCTTCTCTTTTATGGGGGCCAAAATCCAGATATTCCAGGACCTTTCAATACGCACTCTACAAAGTCGGAGAGAATTTGCAATCCTCACGCAACATCTTCGCTCATTAAAAATCCTGTATAGATGGGGATTCCCAGTGTCAGTACAAGTCATCAAAGATGGAAAGAGGCACGAATGCAACACTCTGGATAATGTCCCGACCTTCTGCGGGCAACTGGACATCCCTCTGCCTGAGGCGCCTGAACCTTCCCTCTCAAAGAACACAAACACACCAACGAGACCACAAAGTAAGCTGTGGTTAGAGATTGCTGGGCAACAAACAAGAAAAAGACACAGCCCAGTTTCGTTAGCCCAGCAACGTACAACCGGTCCTCAGACTTGAGAAGATGTTTCCAAAGGATTCCGTGAGTAAGATCTTGAGGTTTAGCCTCGTGTATCCCGCAGTTTAAACACTAGAAATGACTTTCATATCAAGAGACTATTACTTGCATGCCCTGATAGCCTCAGGACCTAAGTACTCTCATATACACTAGGCCGAACTTTGATATATAAGACTCTACTTAGAAACGTTATAGAATATATATTGCCCGGAACAAGATTAAGGACTGTGGTATGATGCCAATACTAGTGGTCCTATAAAGAAACTGTCACCTCATCTAAATAGAGGGTTTTTTTTCTTTTTTCTTTTCTTTTTTTTAGATGTTCTCCCTGACACACAAGATACTAAGACACCTTCGGCTCAGGAACGCTCATTAAGAGTGGTCACAATAATAACATTAATGTTAAATTTAGGCCCCAGTCAAAAACTTAGATAACTAAACGTTTTTTTTTTTTGTTTTTTTCTTTTTTTGAGGTCTCTAAGTTATTAGCTTACCTTATGTTATGTATTTTTCTCTTTTTTTAATCTGATTGAATGTCCACCAGTCCCTTGATGGGAAGACAGTACAAATGAATGACATGTCACAGTGATGTTTATTATAATGTTAACTTTTGCTTCACTCTGTCACGATTTCCGTTCATCGCCGCCTCGCCGCGGCTCCCGGAGCTCTTCTGTTGTGATTACATCACGTTGTCTAGCAACGTGACGTATTTTCTGACACTCCCTCTGATGTCACGGACCTCTCTCTCAGCTTTTAAATCTCGGCGGGAGATCTTGTTTGGGGCCCGTTTGTAAATCCTGTCTTCGGATCTGTGAGTAACCAGTTATTTTCAAATCCTTCCTTCTGGAGATTTTCCTGTGCCTGAATTCCTTTCTAATTCTAAGAACCTCAATATCTGGATTTAATCTGCCTTGTTTATCTGACCTTGCTTGCCTCAAATCTTTGATAACCTGCAAAGAACGAGCACTTATCATTTGTTTGCTAATAGTCTGTTTAAAGGGACATTATCTTTATTTGTTGCAAACCTGCAAAGAAGGAGCATTTATCGTTTGTTTGCTAAGAACCTGTTTAAAGGGACATTATCTTTATTTGTTGCAAACCTGCAAAGAAGGAGCATTTATTGTTTGTTTACTAATAACCTGTTTAAAGGGACATTATCTTTATTTGTTGCAAACCTGCAAAGAAAGAGCATGTATCATTTGTTTGCTAAGAACCTGTTTAAAGGGACATTATCTTTATTTGTTGCAAACCTGCAAAGAAGGAGCATTTATCGTTTGTTTGCTAATAACCTGTTTAAAGGGACATTATCTTTATTTGTTGCAAACCTGCAAAGAAGGTACATTTATCGTTTGTTTGCTAATAACCTGTTTAAAGGGACATTATCTTTATTTGTTGCAAACCTGCAAAGAAGGAGCATTTATCATTTGTTTGCTAATAGTCTGCTTAAAGGGACTTTATTTTATTTTTGTTGCAAGCCTGCAAAGAAGAAGCATTTATCATCTGTTTGCTGATAACCTGTTTAAAGGGACATTAACCTTATTTGTTGCAAACCTGCAAAGAAGGAGCATTTATCTATTGTTTGCTGATAACTTGCTTAAAGGGACATTATTTCCAATTATCATTTGTTTGCCAATAACCTGCTTAAAGGGACATTATTTTAGTATTTCCTGTAATCAAGAAGATATACAGAGTTACTATTTCTTTTTGGAGAACCTTGTATCCTGCTTATTTTGTTTCCTGAGTGGGTCACGTCTTGGATATTCCTCAGTGTGCTAGCGTGTGTTCTACTTTTCATGCTAGCAGTTGGGTTAGATACGGCTGACACACTCTAGGTATGTGTTGTTTATGAATTTTGAATGTATTTAGTGTTCAGTTATAAAAATTAATGGTCGATCTCAGTTTAACTGGTTCATAGTTGGAACCCACGACCACCATTGCACAGTTCTCTCCTTTATGTTCTCAGTCTTATACAGGTTGGGGAGGGCTCCGTTGAGCCGACTTTCCCCACTCTATTTTTGTTCATTTAACTTGTTCTTACATCTTTCCTTCGGAATTTGTTCCGCTATTGTTTTTCTTCCTTTTTCTTTCTCCCAGCCTTTTCTCCCACTTTCCCCCTCTCTTTTCTCCTTTTCCCTCTTGTTGATTGTTTCATTCTCCTTCTACATACAAACAGTATTCTAACCAGCACAGCTTTTTTAACAGCAGCAACTGCGTTAGTAGCATCGGATCATACGCGACAGACACTTCTTACACTCAGATTAACAGACAATTTAAGGGCAAATGGCAAACCACCCAGTAGCTGGCCAATTTAAGATTGCCACACAAAATGTTAAGGGTTTTCTAACTCCCCAGAAACGTTCCATTGTGTTTCATGATTTTTTCAAAAAACAAATAGACATTATAATGGTGCAGGAGACACACTTTAAAAGGTCTAACGAACCCACCCTTTCACATCTGTATTATGACCAACATTTCTTGAATTCAGGGCCAACAAAACATAACGGAGTGGGAATCTTCTTTAGAAGGAACTCCCCCTTCGCTCTCTTGGATAAATTCCGGGACCGCAAGGGTAGAATAATAATTTTGGTTGGCCTGTATTATGGTAGACCTCTAACGTTGGCCAACATATATGCCCCTAACCGCCCATCACCTTCTTTCTTCTGCACAGTAGCTAATAAGCTTTTAGACATCTCAAAAGGCCCAATACTACTAGGAGGCGATTTAAACTTCCCCATTAACCCAACCATAGACACTTCGACAGGTAAATCTTATATGCGATACACCCAAATAAAAGCTAATTGGAAGGCGCTCAGGACAATCCCTTTCTTTGATACATGGCGGATTACCCACCCCTCCACTAAAGATTTCACCTTTTTCTCCCACCCTCAACATTCCTCCTCTCGTATTGATTACATCTTCTGTGATCAGAACACCCTCGCCACTCTAATTGACTCTAGGACACACCACATGTCGTGGTCTGATCATAGCATGGTCAGCTCCACTTTCTCCTGGCTCTCAAGACCGCATCATCAGCAGAACTGGAAGCTTAATGATCACATATTTACAGACCCATTAATCACTACAGACATAACAGAAAAGACTGTTGAATTCTTCACATTCAATGACCCAGACTGTACTTCGATTACCAATAATTGGGAAGCCTACAAATGTTTTATTAGAGGCGTGATAATGGGCCAAACACACAAACTCCGCAAACAGAAAGCTGCACAGTACACACTCCTCATGACCAATTTTCACAATAGTGAGGCAGCTCTGAAACAGAACCCCCGTTATCCGCAAAGAATGGTACAGGCCCAACTAGCTAGGGAAGCCCTCAATCAGCACCTAATTAAGAACGCCCAATTAAGTGCACTAACATCCAACTCCAAATTCTACACGGGAAGCAACAAAGCAGGCCTTTTACTGGCCAGGTCTCTCAAAAAGAAAAGACATAAGGTCTTTATCACCAAGATTACAGACACTAATGGGACTTCCCATTCCCATAATGCAGCAATAGTTAACCAATTTGCAACCTATTATTCCTCCCTATATAATCTCCCTACTGCACACCCCGACTCCAAACTTGACAGGATCAATGACTATCTCTCTCGAGTTCAGCTACCCACCCTTACAAAAGAGGAAGGGGAGTCACTTGACTTGCAATTCACCTCACAGGAGATTCTGGTGGCCATTAAGAATCTCCCCCAAGGTAAAGCCCCAGGCCCAGACGGGTTTACCCCCAAATTCTACCACCTATTTAAAACCCTACTGAGCCCTCACCTTCTCAAATTGTTCAATTCCCTAGGTAAAGACAGCCCCCTCCCTCAATCCCTCTTGGAAGCTACGATAACAGTCATCCCCAAACCAGGAAAAGACGCAGAAAAGGTTTCTAGCTATCGCCCTATTTCCCTAAATAACGTCGACATTAAACTATACGCTAAATTAGTAGCCACCAGACTTAATAAAATTCTCCCCAGCCTCATCCATATGGATCAAGTTGGTTTTATTTTCCAAAGAGAGGCCAAAGACAACACTATTCGGGTCCTCCAGACCATACATGCTGCGAATGCCACTAAAACCCCAGTAATTCTGCTCTCCACAGATGCAGAGAAAGCCTTTGACAGGGTGGAGTGAGACTTCCTATGGGCCGCCCTGTCAAGGTTTGGATTTTCAGAAATATTTGTCTCCTGTATTAAAGCACTTTACAATGACCCAGTAGCTAGAATTAGTGCTAATGGCACCTTGTCTCTCCTTGTTGTTTGCCCTGACGGTAGAGGTTTTGGCCAATAAGATCAGGAGTAACGACCAGATTAGGGGTGTGACCTTGAACCTCTCTGTATGCTCTATACACACTTCACTCCCAGCACTACTTCATGATTTAGAGGAATACAAATTAGTCTCGAACTTCTTGATTAATATGGAGAAGTCCAATTTAATGCCCTTGCACGTCTCAGAAGACGAGACTGAGTTTATTAAATTACAAACCTCCTTCCATATCACAAACAAAATACGCTACCTAGGTATAAATATCTCACCTTTGCAAACAGATCTTTTTGACTTTAACTATATCCCCCTCCAAAGGGAAACCCAAAGGACCCTTGAGACATGGCATAAGAGAGGCCATCTTTCCTGGATGGGCCGGATAAATGCGATCAAAATGAATCTCCTTCCCAAATTTTTATACCTGTTTCAAGTCCTTCCACTAGATATCCCCAGTTCATACCTGTTAAGACAGCAGAAAATGTTAGACTCCTTCATATGGGCTCGGAAGTGCACAAGAGTAGCTAAAAACACCCTGTATTTAGACAGAGTGCATGGTGGACTGGGGGCCCCGAATCTTTTAGCATACTAGAGCGGCACATCTGGCTAGGATCGTGGCCTGGCAGCCCTCCCCCCAGGAGAAACCTTGGGTTAAGTTGGAATCCTCCTTGGCCGGAGGACATAACTTGGGTGATGTGTGTTGGATCATGCCCAATCACAGACCACCAGAGGTATATACAAATTATTATGTGGCAAACACGCTACGAGTCTGAGATAAAACATTGTCCCTCGATAAATCCATCTCGACCATACCTTCTCCCCTCACACCTCTTCTTAACAACCCCCTTCTATTGCATCCGCACTCCATAAAAACACAGATAGTTGCAAATTCCACTTCCAATATCCCGGCACATCTAGTACTCAACAAAGGACAAATTCGCCCTCAGCTAGAACTTTCCCATCTATTAGGTCCCCCATTCCATCTCTGGTTCCCCTATCTACAGCTGAGGCATGCTATAACGAGCAGCCCAGTCTCTAAGGACCTCTCCAGACCCCTTACCCCCTTTGAAATCCTGTGTACAACCCCCACTATGTCAAGATCCCATATCTCTACTATATATAAACTACTCAGGGGCTCCTTTCCAACCAAGAGACCCTCTTACATATCTAAATGGGAGGGAGAACTAGATACGGTCCTCTCTGAGGCACAATGGAATCACATCTTCACTGAAACTAAAAAGTCATCCATATCATTGGTTTTTGCAGAAATGAATTATAAGCTATTATCGAGATGGTACCTAACCCCACAGTGACTTTACAGTCTCTTCCCAAACTCCTCCTACTCTTGTTGGAGACATTGTGGTGAAAGGGGCACTTTGTCGCACATTTGGTGGCAATGTCCTCGCATTCAGACATTCTGGACAGACGTCACAAAATGCATAAACACGGTTTTAGGGCTTAATATCGCACTCACTCCTACTATGGTCTTACTGCAAGACACTCCCCCCATTCACTGCTCCTACCGTAAACACTTATTTTGATATTTACTCAACTGCGCTAAGTGTCTAATCCCTAGGCTTTGGAAGACTACACAAACCCCCAGCCTCCAGATGTGGCTGAGGGAAGAAGAACACATCTTAGCGATGGAACAGATACATTACACCTATCTAGGTAAACAAGATTTTATTGCAGACATCAGGTTTATATGGGAACAGGGGAAACCCCCACTATAATGAGGTGCTACGAGTAAGATAGTTTTGATTCGGTTTGACGTAGCCAAAGTCGAGAATCTCAGGCTCTTGCCATTAACTGAGGGATATACAAGAAGTTCATAGATCCCACGCTAAACAGACAATAACAGATTAAAGTGATGATGTAGATAATTATAATTATAATTGTAATTATAACTTTCACTGTACCCTTCCATGGTCAAACCTGTGTTGCTAATCTGACGTAAATCAAGCTGTGAAATGTTTGTATGTATGACATATTTGAATCTTTGCTGTAAACATTTTTTTCAATAAAAATAGTTGATTATAAAAAAATATATACTGTTAATGACAAGAACAATTATTTAAATACTGTATGTATGTATATATATATATATATATATATATATATATATATATATATATATATATTTATTTTAAATGAAGTTCTCTGTAATGAAATGTGTTTTAGGATGTATGATGTTTTGTGGTGTTATAGAGATGGACCTTTCTGTTAAAGAATTATGCATTTTCTTTGCTATTCTTTAAGCTAGGATTATACGTTTAGACAAACTATATCTGGTTTGGACCACACACCTCTTATAAGCACTGCAGCCAAACCTGCTTTTAAGAAATAAGCAACACATTTTGATGATTTCTTATAAAATTCCAGCAAGATTGAAATTAAATTAATCATTCACCACCCAATAAATGATATTAATTCCAAACCACTACTTCCCCAAAACAACCTGCCTGCACTATTAACCACTAAACTTCTACAACCCTTAATGCAAAAAAACAATATGAAAAGTAAGCTAGGACCCCCCAAACCATAAAACCCACCATGTTCTACAACCACACACCTAACCCTAACTTAAAAACTTCCCTAAACTCACTTATTTTCTAAAATACTGAAAAAATACTGTTAATGACAAGAACAATTATTGAAAAAAAAAATGTAATAACAATATATATATATATATATATATATATATATATATATATATTCAATATTTAATATAAAACGTAATTACCATTACATACACCCAAGAATGACTATTACCCACACCCCAAAAAATACTTCAATTTAGAAGGGATTAATACTTTTTGAGTGGGAGCTGGGTCAGTCAGTTTTGGGGCTTAATATTGATTAGGGTTTTAGCAGAAGGATAGTTTGGATTGGGGTTAATATTTTTTTTTGCATTAGGGTTTATGGCAGTTTAATTGTTAATAGAGGTCACAATTTGTAGTGAAGTTGTGGTTTGTAACGACTTAGGGGTTAATAGTGGATGGGTTTTGTTTGCGATGGGGACTATGGAAGTTTAGAATTTCCAGAGGGGGTTTGCATTAAAGGTTTTGGCAGTTTAGGGTTAATATAGGTCAGGGGTTTTAGCATAGGTTTTTTATGGGGGTTTGTGGTGGTTTAGGGGTTAATAATGTGTATTCTCATCTATGTAAGACATAAAACATTGCAGCCACAGTCACACTGATTCTCAAATCCCTGGATTGCGAGTTGGACAAAAAGCATAAACCAGTCTTTCATGCTCAATCCATGCCTCTCGAAAGTCAATTTGTTCCGAGTGTTCCTGCTAAACATGTCACATTGTAGATAGTGGATTTAGTGATAGAACGGATGTTGTACCGTACAGAGTGATATTAGTGTATGACTGCAGCTCCCACTACTCTTAAAGGGACATTCCAGTCAAAATTTAAATACACATAGATGAAATACATCTTTAAATAGAAACATATATGCAATATACATGTATTGGCAAACATGTTTCTAGTAAAAGTTATCACTATTGTGGTGTATTTTGGTGTTAGCATTTTTCTCTGCACATGCATGTGAAGCATAGCTAGATATTGTCACTGCACCAACTTTTTTAATACAGCAGCTGCTCAGAATGCCAGTGGGGTTTGTATGATGTCTGCAAATATCAAATTGAGTCATTATCAGATGGTACAAGCACCTTAGGCTCTCTGAGCAAGTGCTGTGTTTAAAATGCTGGTGCACGGTGTACACGTATATACACAATTCAAACAGCTATAGATTTTACTATAAGCATTTTTGCTAACACATGTATATTACAAAAACCCTTTTGTGTTCAAAACGGAAATGCATCCATTTGGATCCAATTTTGGCTGAAATGTCCCTTTAAGGTCCATAACAACCACCAATCACACTTTAAAGGGACATTAAACCCCAAAATTTTCTTTCACTATTCAGAAAGAGAATACAATTTTTAAAAAGTTTCCAATATACAGTAATTCTATTATCAAATTTTCTTCATTCTCATGTTATTCTTTGTTAAAGATATACCTAGATAGGTAGCATGCACATGGCTGAAGCCCTACATGACAGGAAATAGTGCTGCCATCTAGTGCTCCTGCTAATGTGTACAATTGCTGAAAAACTGCTGCTATATAGTGCTGCAGACACGTGCACACTCTTGAGGGTCCATTTATTAATGTGCGGCTGGACATGATCTGATATAGCGGATCATGTCTGCCGCACATTGATAAGCTGTCGGCATTTATCATTGCACCAGCAATTCTTGGGAACTGCTGGTACAATACCACCCCCTGCAGATTCGCGGCCAATAGGCCACTAGCAGGGGGTGTCAATCAGCCCGATCGTATTCGATCGGGAGGATTGCTGTCCGCCACCTCAGAGGTGGTGGACGAGTTAAGGAGCAGCGGTCTCCGCTGCTTCTTAACTTCTGCTTCAGCCGGTAGTTAAGCGGAGTGGGTCGGAAGCAGCATCCACTGCTTCTTAAATAGACCCCTTGATAATAGAAGTAAATTAGGAAGTTGTTTGAAATTTTATGTTCTATCTAAATCATGAAAGAAAAAATTTGGGTTTTATGTCCCTTTATGAAGCCAGTAACAATACACATATACACTCAAACTCTGCTCTCTATGCACATCATATGGCCCCATCAAGACTCCATGCCAGGAATGTTTTATGTCTTACATAGTTGCCCATGCTGGTTTAAATTAAATTAGGATTAAATCCTAATATATCTTACTTTCTTTTTTACTTTCATATATAAGATTAAAAATTTTCACAATATAATGTAGTACCTTCATTTGGACCAATTTTATATTGAGACAAATGTAGTGCTCATCTTTGTGTTCCTAACACTTTCAGCTAGATTACAAGTTTTGCAGTAAGAGCTGCTCAGTGCTAAGTTGCAAGTTATTTCCACCGCTCACCTCCCTATAGCGCTGCTATTACAGGTTTGCAAGGCAATATTGCAGCGTTGAGCAAAATTGAGCTCCATACCGCACTCCAATACCAGCGCTGCTTTGAGATGGTTTTAAATGCTCATGCACGATTTCCCCATAGACATCTTCATCCATCTGGTGCGGAGCGGCTCCATCTTCAAGACATCCGGCGCAAAGCATCCTCTTCTTTCCACGGCGACTGAAGAATGAAGGTTCCTTTAAGGGACGTCATCCAAGATGACGTCCCTTGAATTCCAATTGGTTGATAGAATTCTATCAGCCAATCGGAATTAAAGGTGAAAAAATCCTATTGGCTGATTGGATCAGCCAAAAGGATTGAGATTCAATCCTATTGGCTGATCCAATCAGCCAATAGGATTGAGCTTGCATTCTATTGGCTGTTCCAATCAGCCAATAGAATGCAAGCTCAATCCTATTAACTGATTGGATCAGCCAATAGGATTGAAGCTCAATCCTATTGGCTGACTGCATCAGCCAATATGATTTTTTCACCTTTAATTCCGATTGGCTGGTAGAATTCTATCAGCCAATCGGAATTCAAGGGACGCCATCTTGGATGACGTCCTTTAAAGGAACCTTCATTCTTTAGTCACTGTGGAAAGGAGAGAATGCTCCGTGCCGGATGTCTTGAAGATGAAGCCGCTCCACGCCAGATGGATGAAGATAGAAGATGCAGCCTGGATGAAGACTTCGGCCTGCTTGGAAGAAGACTTAGGCCCGCTTGGATGAAGACTTCTCCCGGCTTCGTTGAGGACTTCTTGCCGCTTGGATAAAGACTTCTGCTGCTTCGTTGAGGATGGATGTCCGGTCTTCAAAAACTGTACTGGGGTTAGTGTTATTTTTAGGGGTTTATTGGGTGGGTTTTATTTTTAGATTAGGGTTTGGACTGAAAAAGAGCTAAATGCCCCTTAAAGGGCCATGCCCAATCCAAATGCCCTTTTCAGTTCAATGGGGAGCTTAGGTTTTTTAGATAGGTTTTTATTTGGGGGGTTTGGTTGTGTGGGTGGTGGGTTTTACTGTTGGGGGTTTGTTTGTATTTTTTTTACAGGTAAAGAGCTGATTTCTTTGGGGAAACTCCCCGCAAAAAGCCATTTTAAGGGCTATTGGCAGTTTTATTTAGGCTAGGTTTTGTTTTTATTTGGGGGGGGGTTATTTTGATAGGGCTATTAGATTAGGTGTAATTAGTTTAAATATTTGATAATTTCTTTTTTATTTTGTATAATTTAGTGTTTTTGTTTTGTAATTTAGTTAATTGTATTTTATTAATGTAAGTTATTTAATTGTAGTGTAAGGTAAGGTGTTAGTGTAGCTCAGGTTAGGTTTTATTTTACAGGTAAATTTGTATTTATTTTAGCTAGGTAGCTAGTAAATAGTTAATAACTATTTACTAACTAGTCTACCTAATTCAAATAAATACAAACTTGCCTGTGGAATAAAAATAAAACCTAAGATAGATGCAATATAACTATTAGTTATATTGTAGCTAGCTTAGGTTTTATTTCACAGGTATTATTTAGTTTTAAAAAGGAATTATTTAGTTATTAATAGTAGGTTTAATTTAGATTTATTTTAATTACATTAAAGTTAGGGAGTGTTAGGGTTAGACTTAGGGTTAGGTTTAGGGGTTAATACCTTTAGTATATTGGCAGCGATTTTGGGGGCAGCAGATTAAGGGTTAATAACAGTAATGTAGGTTGCGGCGATGTTAGGGACAGCAGATTGGGGGTTATTAATATTTAACTAGTGTTTGCGATGCGCGGAGTACGGCAGTTTAGGGGTTAATATGATTATTATAGTGGCAGCGATGTCGGGAGCAGCATATTAGGGGTTAATAACTTTATTTTAGTGTTTGCGATGCAGGTGGGCCTCGGTTTAGGGGTTAATAGGTAGTTTATGGGTGTTAGTGTACTTTTTAGCACTTTAGTTATGACTTTTATGTTACGGCGTTGCAGCATAAAACTCAAACTGACTTTCAGTATACGGTATGGATCTTGACGGTATAGGGTGTACCGCTCACTTTTTGGTCTCCCAGGCAGACTCGTAATACCGGCGCAAAGGAAGTTCCATTGAAAAAGGACTTTTGTAAAGCTGCGGTAGTTACGTTGCGTTACGGACAAAAATGTGTGCGGTACACCTAAACCTGCAAGACTCGTAATACCAGCGGTAGTGAAAAAGAGCCTTAACGCTGCTTTTTCACTCATACCGCAAAACTCGTAATCTAGCCGTTTATTAGGTACATGATTTGTAAGGTGAGAATATACATCCCTTTCTGTAGTAATGTTGAGAGGTCTCTGTATTGTTAGGATCTCTGTAAAATGTTCTCTTTATTTTTAAATATTTATTTCTATATGTAATCAAATATTTACAGAAATATATATTTAAAAATACAAATATTTTTTTTTTCCTTTGTGAAAAACATTGGAATGTAAAATATGTATAACTACCTTCAGGTTTAGAGCTGTTGGTCTAATGTATTGTCGTGTTTTTTAAAAAAGAACGCTCCATTGAAGTTAACTTTTTTATTTTCAACTTGTAATATGAGTGCTAAGCTGCTACCGTAAAAAGATTACTTTTGATGGTGCTTAGCATTCGAGCTGTAAATAGAGCCTGACTTGTAATCTGGCCTAAATCACAAAAGTTCAGTTTTCCCTATACTGTACCTTTTATCTGCTATGTCAATTACTAGGGTTTAGTTTAGGGAACTAATTGCCTTCAATTTTCAATTGGCTTAAAATGTAATAATACAAGGTTACCTTTAATTTCACCTCAGAAACTGCCTTTTATTTATGGTACCTGGTTAGATCAAAGGTTGCAAAATACACATAAGATTACACACCACAAGTCAGGGTAACAACACTTGTTTTATTAGAGTTAGGTGTCCATTAAACTTTGCAGTAGGCCAAAGTCATATAATTATTACCAGCCTAGGAATGCCTTGGGTTTTATGTTTTTGTACTCTAGTATTTATCCTTCACTTTAGTGTTGAGATACTGACAGATAATTTTGTGCTTTTATTTTGTTGCTAAGGAACAGCATAAAAAGTTCTACTCTCTGTGGATCCTTAAGAAACCTTTTTAGGATTATTAAAGTTAAAAAAGATGAAAACATATGACAGTTGTGGGGTTCAGGGTAAGATAAGAAATAAATATTGTTTTTGATTTCACTTGATTTACACTTTTAAAATGTTGCTTTTTTCATTTAATAATAATCATATATTGAATGTCCTTAAAAGGACAGTTTACTCACAATTTTTTTCCCCTTTAATTTGTTCCGAACGATCCACTGTACCTGCTGGAGTGTATTAAATTGTTTACAAGTAGCTCCTTTACCCTTATATTGGCATTTTAAATAGTTGATTTGGCATGTGGTATCCCCACCTATGCTGAAAGATTGTGGCCGCAGGTCCAAGCTATAGATAAGCTTTTGTAAACACAGCTAGTAGAAGAAATTACACTCCCAGTGGGATATAGCAGAGATAAGGTAATAAATAGCTAGATTACGAGTTGTGCGTTAGGCTGAAAAAGCAGCATTAACAGGTCATAACGCTGCTTTTTCCCTACCGCTGTTATTACGAGCCTTGCAGGTTTAGGGGCACCGCACACTTTTTTGGCCTTACCGCAAAACAACTTGCGTAAACTTCGTAAAGTCTTTTTTCTATGGGACTTCCATAGTGCTGGCATTACGAGTCTGTCCTGGGAGGCCAAAAAGTGAGCGGTACACCCTCTACCTCCAAGATCCATAATGCATTTAAAAGTCAGTAGTTAAGAGTTTTATGGTTCAACGCCGTAACATAAAACTCATAACAAAAGTGCTAAAAAGTACACTAACACCCATAAACTACCTATTAACCCCTAAACCGAGGCCCTCCCGCATGGCAAACACTAAAATAAAATTTTTAACCCCTAATCTGCCGCTCCGGACATCGCCACAACTATAATAAACATATTAACCCCTAAACCGCTGCACTCCCGCTTCGCAAACACTAGTTAAATATTATTAACCCCTAATCTGCCAATAGGTAGAAAAAATGCTATTGGCTGATGCAATCAGCTAATAGGATTGAAGTTCAATCCTATTGGCTGATCCAATCAGCCAATAGGATTGAGCTTGCATTCTATTGGCTGATTGGAACTGCCAATAGAATGCAAGCCCAATCCTATTGGCTGATTGCATCAACCAAAAGGATTTTTTCAATCTTAATTCCGATTGGCTGAATTCTATCAGCAAATCAGAATCTAAGGGACGCCATCTTGGATGACGTCACTTAAAGGAACCGTCATTCATTAAGAAGACTTCATTTGAAGAGGATGCTCCGCGTCGGATGTCTTAAAGATGGAGTCGCTCCGCGTCGGATGGATGAAGAAAGAAGATGCCGTCTGGATGAAGACTTCTGCCCGTCTGGAGGACCACTTCGCCCGGCTTGGATGAAGACTTCTCCCTGCTCCGTTGAGGACTTCGGCACGGTTGGATGAAGACTTCTGCCGCTTCCTTGAGGATGGATGCCCGGTCTTCAGAACAGTAAGCTGATCTTCAGGGGGTTAGTGTTAGGTTTTTTAAGGGTGTATTGGGTGGGTTTTATTTTTTAGATTAGGGTTTGGGCCGCAAAAAGAGCTAACTACCCTTTTAAGGGCAATGCCCATCCAAATGCCCTTTTCAGGGCAATGGGGAGCTTAGGTTATTTTAGATAGTATTTTATTTGGGGGGTTGGTTGTGTGTGTGGTGGGTTTTACTGTTATTTATTATTTGGGGGGGTTGGTTGTATTCTTTTTACAGGTAAAAGAGCTGATTTCTTTGGGGCAATGCCCTGCAAAAGGCCCTTTTTAGGGGCTATTAATAGTTTAGTTTAGGCTAGGGTTTTTTTTATTTTGGGGGGATTTTTTTTATTTTGATAGGGCTATTAGATTAGGTGTAATTAGTTTAAATATCTTGTAATTTGTTTATTATTTTCTGTAATTTAGTGTTTGTTTGTTTTGTACTTTAGCTAATTTAATTTAATTTATTTAATTGTTTTTAATTTAGTTAATTTATTTAATTGTAGGGTTAGGTGTTATTGTAACTTAGGTTAGGTTTTATTCTACAGGTACTTTTGTATTTATTTTAGCTAGGTAGTTAGTAAATAGTTAATAACTATTTAGTAACTATTCTACCTAGTTAAAATAAATACAAACTTGCCTGTAAAATAAATATAAACCCTAAGCTAGCTAAGATGTAACTATTAGTTATATTGTAGCTAGCTTAGGGTTTATTTTACAGGTAAGTATTTAGTTTTAAATAGGAATTATTTAGGTATTTAGATTTATTGTAATTATATTTGTTAGGGGTGTTAGGGTTAGGGTTAGACTTAGGTTTAGGGGTTAATAAATATAATATAGTGACAGCGACATTGGGGACGGCAGATTAGGGTTTAATAAATGTAGGTAGGTGTCGGCGATGTTAGGGATGGCAGATTAGGGGTTAATAATATTTGACTAATGTTTGCGAGGTGGGAGTGCAGCGGTTTAGGGGTTAATATGTTTATTATAGTGACGGTGACATTGGGAGCGGCAGATTAGGGGTTACAAAGTATAGGTAGCTTGCAGAGACATTGGGGCCGGGAGATTAGGGGTTAATAAATATAATGTAGGTGTCGGCGATGTTGGGGGCAGCAGATTAGGGGTTAATACATATAATGTAGGTGGTGGCGATGTCCAGAGCGGCAGATTAGGGGTTAATAAGTATAATGTAGGTGTTGGCGATGTCGGGGCGGCAGATTAGGGGTTAATAAGTGTAAGATATGGGGTGTTTAGACTTGGGGTTCATGTTAGGGTGTTAGGTGTAAACATAAAATGTATTTCCCCATAGGAATCAATAGGGCTGTGTTACTGAGTTTTACGCTGTTTTTTTGCAGGTGTTAGACTTTTTCTCAGCCGGCTCTCCCCGTTGATTCCTATGG
Source organism: Bombina bombina (assembly GCF_027579735.1). Classification (NCBI taxonomy): domain Eukaryota; kingdom Metazoa; phylum Chordata; class Amphibia; order Anura; family Bombinatoridae; genus Bombina; species Bombina bombina. The sequence goes on along the minus strand of NC_069500.1, from coordinate 338,246,279 downwards.
GGAAATCGTGCACAAGCACGTACAACCAGCTCACCGCTGACTTAAGCAGCGCTGGTATTGGAGTGCGGTAAGGAGCACAATTTTGATCAATGCTCACTTCTTGCCTTTTAACGCCGGGTTTGCAAAAACCTGTAATACCAGCACTGTAGGTAAGTGAGCGGTGAGAGAAAACTGCTCTTTAGCACAGCATAGCCTCTAACGCAAAACTCGTAATCTAGGCGTAAATGTTGATTTTCCATTGTTCTCTTCAAGTATTGGTGATTGGTTTGTGGACAGATATAAAATAAAGAAGCAGGTATATGTACACAATGTGATAAATAATGAGATCTGATTATACCTACAAGCTCAACCCATTTTATTAGGTTGTGGCTTCAAAACATAAAATCAGAGCTTTAATATACACAAATAAACCTTAAAAAGCTAATGTTTATACATTTTTTACTCTGCAGTTGCTAGAAAAAGCAATTGTAAACACATTAAGGGAAAAACTATTTTACGGTATACTATCCCTTTAATTTAACTCAGAAATATTCCTGAGTCTTCTTAAAAGTTTCAATATTGTAGGAAAGGTTGAAAAATAGGTTCTGCAGATCTGATGCTGGAGGCTCCAGCTAGAATCTTATTTATAAAAGATCAGCTTTAAACTACTTGTCTTGTCTGAGAAATGACTCAGGAGGAAACAAGATGAAAAATAGGAACGATTCCCAAACTATTGCAAGGAATTGTTGGCACATATGTTTTGGCAATGCAGATAAATCAAGTGAAAACCAGTATAAATCTTAATCATTGTGCCAAATCTCTCTTACAGCAACAACTATATATCGTACCTTTCCAGGCAGCTACCTCATTTCACACTTCTGTTTCATGTGTGCCTCTATTTGTATTAGAATAGCTAGAAGCTGTATCATTCGAAATGGAAAAATTTAGTTTTATAGCAACACTTTATAGCTGGGCTTAAATTGATGTGTTTTCTTCAACAGATATGTTTACTAAGGGATAATATGTTTAATGTTGCTAGCCTTATGGATTCCCTAAAAAGAAATATCCTTGTGGATATTCATTCCACTGTCACAATTTCTAATTTTGTTTAAAAAAAATGACTACCTTTTTAAAACTAGATAGATGTTTGGTTAAGGAGCATGTTACATCAATGAAAATATATTAAAATAACACTGGTCTAGATGCAATAAAGTTCACAGGGTCTGAGAGCTAACAGCGTTCAAGCCTTAGAATAGTCACCACAGACTGCACTAATTAAAGGGGCTGAACTTTTTGTAAGCTGCAAGGTATTGATCTAGGCTGCATAAAGGTCTCTGAGATTTATCAGGGAGGCCTCTAGTATGCTTAAAAGCACTCAATTTGAAATTATAGTTGAATTTGTATCTTTGTACTTTTTATATCCCGTATTATGGCCTAGACTAGAGCTGGTGACTTCATTCCCTCATGTAATAGTTTTCTATGTATCAAAATTCATGTGGGATATCTCTCTGCTATACTATAAAAACTAGTGGTTTACTTCAGGTCTTAATCTCTTGTGCCAAATGAATGTAGGAAAGTTAGAACCTATGTCACACAGTACTTTTCCCAGTGTATTGTGTTGATGTAGTACCTATGTCCAACACAGAGGCGCTTGTTGTGGTCCCTGATGTCTGCTTAGACAACGGAGATTGCAGCTGGAGGCAGAAGGCACCTGCCTTCATATGGTAAGGGAGCACTGATTGTGCTGCTTTACCATTTGAAGCAAGATCTCCGACCGTTACAGAGATTTACACTATCTGTATCACTCTCTGTTATGATCCTCAGTTGGTGCAGAGTGGGAGTAGTGGGAGGTAAGGAGGGAGGCAGGTGGGCAGCCCAGCGGAGGAGGGGTAAGGAAGGGGCAGGGTTCCCTACAACACGGAAAAGTTATGAAGGGAGGGGTTGTGCCCTTCACTATGGAACAATATTGGCTGGAGGGGGATGGGGGACCCTACACTACAGAAAAAGATGATCTTGAAGGGGGGAGGGTGAGAGGGGCCACTAAACTACAGAAAAAATAAAATAAAAAATGATCAAAAAAATAATTATTTGTTACTTGCAGACTGGTGGGAGCAGTGGGAGGGGGAAGGGTAGAGAGCTGTTTGGGGCAGTTTGGGGGGCGTTTAGGGAGAAATATAAAAAAAATGTTTTTTTAAAAATAATAATAAAAGCTCTAAACTGCAAACTTTCAGACTGTCTGTCAGTACCTAAGATGGTGCTGACCAGGGGGGATGGGGGAGGAGGGAAGAGAGGTGTTGGAAAGAGATCACGTAGGAAATCATGGTTTAGGAGGTGTCAGGTGGGAGGGTAATCCCTACACTGGAGCAAATATTAACCTTAATGGCAAGCAAACATTGATGAAAGTTTCTCAAAAACTTAGGATTCTTAAGGTGAGTTATTCAGGGGTCAAGTCCTACAAAAAAAAGTGTGGGAACTCACCAAGATTTCCACTTCCATCACAATTAATATTGTTTTATATGCACACACTTAAACACACACACACTGTATTTATATGTATGCAAATGAATGGTTGCCTTTGGGCCTGAGATTCCTACTCTGTCATAGAGTCTCACCCACTTAATGTGCAATAGATTTGTGACGAACCAAGGTTATCCAACTATGCGCCAGTCACTTACTTGGCATAGAAAGGGTTATCAGACCCCTTCTACTCTCACTAATATGTCACAATCTAGCCACACCAGACCAGCTTGTGATTTAGTTCAGTGGGTGCAAGGGTTAACAACACTCTCCAGTCTATACTAGATGTAAAAGAAATGCTGCAAAACTCCCCTTTAATGCCACCCACACTAAACTAACTACAATATATCAGCTGCCACCACTTAAAATTTATTAAAGGGAAAATCCTAAGGAAAAACCCAGTCTTACACATTAACTCTCTGAGTAATTTAGCAGAAAATAACCTAAATTATACAGTTCTAATATTCCAATCTCTTTCAGTAACGTGGTTCAATTATTAGACAAAGGCCAAACTTAATAAAGGAATTATTTATTATGCCAAAAATATTATGCACAATGCATTATTAATAAAAAGTTGTTACATATAAAATTACACATTAGCAAATTAGAAACCTTACACTGTACTAGTCTTTGGAATCTGTTACCAGAGAGATGGCATGAAGAACTTGGGTCCTTACTCTGTGTTGTCACAGCCTCCCTTGTAAGAATGACAATCTTATAGTTAAAAAATAAGATTCTTATACCTATTTTCCATAGATCAGGTTGCCTGACCACAACCTCCTGGGCAGGCTAAGAAACCCCCCTGTCTTTATGATCTTCAATAAACTAAGTTGTTTGCCTGAAATTATAGAACCCATTATAATTTCTGATAGGTAACTCTATCTTCAGATATACTGACCGGTAATCTCTTGGTTTCATTGGGAGAATCAATTTTATACCAGATATGACAGATTTCCCTTAATTTAATGTCATAACAGTTTTAAACACATATATACATAATACCCATCTCCCTTTATTGACCTCCTCAGGATATGTGACTGAAGCCCTGTTTTCTATCATGTATTCTACTGACAGTCTAAGCCATAAAACTCTATCCTGTTTACACTGCCAAGCATTTATGATGCTCCTGGCACTTCAAAGAAACACAAACCCAGGACACCAGTTTTTCTTGAAAAACAAATAACTGGGTTTTTTTAGCTCACAAACTGAACAGAATTAACCCCTTCTCAGCTAAATCCTGAGGTATTCGTGACATCCTAGTTCTGCTGAGAGGAGCTAAATAAACCCAGAGCAAGCCACACAGAAATTTAAGCACCATGTGTTCCACACAGTGTGGGGTGATTACACAGCAGGCCCGCTGAGATGCTTGCATTTAGTGTATTGTAGGAAGTGTAACTGCCCATTACACAAAGAGAAGTGTACATATCTACCTTTTACACTTACAAGTTTTTTTCTTTTTCCATTATTTGTAGATTCACAAACATCAGGGAGGGATGACTCACCAGAACTACATCCACCAAGAACTTGTGAATACAACAAGAAGAACAACAAGAATTCCTTAGTGTTGGTATGAGATAAGACTAATAGAAGTGTACAACCTATACTTTCATATTTAAAGGTTTGTTTTCTTTCCATGGTTTGCAAATTCAACAACACCAGAGAGGGACATCTCCCTAAAGATACATTATAACTTTTGAGAAGCCACAGACAAAATAAAAGAAAATGCCCATTGTTGCAATGTGTCAAGATTAAGAAATATACACATTTTCACCAAGAACTTTTGAATACCTAGAAATAATTCCTTAGTGTTGATATGAGATAAGACTGACAAAAATGTACAACTGAAACTCTCATACTTAGAGGTTTCTTTTCATGCCATGGTTTGCAAATTCAACAACATCAGAGAGGGACAGCTCTCCAAAGCTACATTCACCAATACCTTTTGAGAAGCCACAGAGAAAAAATTACCATTATTGCAATGTATCAAGATTAAGAAATATACACATTTTCACCTTTTATATATTAATTTTAAGTATTTTTTCCACAGTTTTCAGATATCTAATCACCAGAGGGACAAATTCCCAAAACTCAAGCCCCCAAGAACCCATAATGAAAATATAATTCTTAAAGGAACATGAAACCCAAATTATTTATTTTATGATTCAGATAGAGAATCTTGGTATCCTTTGTTGAAGAAGCAGCAATGGACTGCTGGGAGCTAGTTAACGCATTGGGTAAGCCAATAACATGAGGAATATATATGCAATCACCAATCAGAAGCTCCTGCGCCTATCTAGGTATCATTTTTTTAAAAAAAGGATACCAAAAGAACAGAAAAATAGACAATAAAAGAAAATTGGAGGTGTCAGGTGGGAGGGTACACTAGAATACTATAACCCTTGCCAGCTAACCAATTAACGTCTTCACTGCCAGGAATCTAAGAAGTATGGTGTGCAGCTGCAATTAGCAGACTTCTAATTATCAAAAAGCAATAGCAAAGCCATGCATGTCTGCTATTTCTGAACAAAGCGGACCCCAGAGAAGCGTTTACATTCTTTTTGTGTTATAACTGCACAAGCGGCATGTAAATAATTTCAGTGAGAAACACAAAGTTAGTGAAACGATAACTTTTTTTTTTACATGATCAAATTTGGTCGACGAAACAGTGGCATTAAATATACCAAAATGGGCCTAGCTCAATATATTTAGTTTGTTTACTAAAATATACATATATATATAGTTTTTACCTGTAAATAAAAAAAGGCTTGATTTCTGTTTAAATAAAGTGAAAATTCACTGGTATTCTGGGCAAGTTTCCCCCCCCTAAAATTCCTTTTAGCAAAGGTGTTAAGACCCAGTGAAACATATGCCACTATTCGATAATCATGTAATTTCTCCTTTATGTTTTCCAGGTGACCAAAGCTTTGATAAGGACAAAGCTCAAGTCCAAGAAAAACATATGTACCTCTAAAGAAGAAATAAAAAGGCAGGAGTCACTGACATTTACCCCAAAAATTGTGATTCATGTTTCCTTAAACATTACAATAGCCCTTGCAGCCCAATGTAAACATGAATCACCTCTTGCTGACTAGCAAAAACAATCTTTGGAGCTATAGATCAGACTAAGGGCCTATGATCAAAAGTCCTCCGCTCAGATGAAGTGATGTAAAATGATCCTCCAGCACTGTGAGATACTGTAATGATTGGCACTGGTTGATTGTGAGGAGTGCAACTGCAGAACTACAATAATACAGTAATGTACCTTTAAATGGTAGATGTATCACTTTAGACTTAGTAACTACTATGTGGAAGTAGTATGATAGGTGTTAAGTGAATTAATAAAGTGTGATGGGAATATAGGGAAACATAGGCCTAGATTTGGAGTTTGGCGTTAGCCGTGAAAACCAGCGTTAGAGGCTCCTAACGCTGGTTTTAGGCTACCTCCGGTATTTGGAGTAATTAAAAAAAGGGTCTAACGCTCACTTTTTAGCCGCAACTTTTCCATACCGCAGATCCCCTTACGTAAATTGCGTATCCTATTTTTTCAATGGGATTTTTCTAACTCCGGTATTTAGAGTTGTGTCTGAAGTGAGCGTTAGAATTCTAACGACAAAACTCCAGCCGCAGAAAAAAGTCAGTAGTTAAGAGCTTTCTGGGCTAACGCCGGTTCATAAAGCTCTTAACTACTGTACTCTAAAGTACACTAACACCCATAAACTACCTATGTACCCCTAAACCGAGGTCCCCCCACATCGCCGCCACTCAATTAAATTTTTTTAACCCCTAATCTGCCGACCGCCACCTACGTTATACTTATGTACCCCTAATCTGCTGCCCTAACATCGCCGACCCCTATATTATATTTATTAACCCCTAATCTGCCCCCTCAACGTCGCCTCCACCTGCCTACACTTATTAACCCCTAATCTGCCGACCGCAAAGAGCCGCCACCTACGTTATACTTATGTACCCCTAATCTGCTGCCCCTAACACCGCCGACCCCTATATTATATTTATTAACCCCTAACCTGCCCCCCACAACGACGCAGCCAGATACCTACAATAATTGACCCCTAATCTGCCGACCGCAAAGCGCCGCCACCTACGTTATACTTATGTACCCCTAATCTGCTGCCCCTAACACCGCCGACCCCTATATTATATTTATTAACCCCTAATCTGCCCCCCTCAATGTCGCCTCCACCTGCCTACACGTATTAACCCCTAATCTGCCGAGCGGACCGCACCGCTATTATTATAAAGTTATTAACCCCTAATCCGCCTCACTAACCCTATAATAAATAGTATTAACCCCTAATCTGCCCTCCCTAACATCGCCGACACCTAACTTCAAATATTAACCCCTAATCTGCCGACTGGAGCTCACCGCTATTCTAATAAATGTATTAACCCCTAAAGCTAAGTCTAACCCTAACACTAACTCCCCCTAAATTAAATATCATTTTAATCTAACGAAATTAATTAACTCCTATTAAATAAATTATTCATATTTAAAGCTAAATACTTACCTGTAAAATAAATCCCAATATAGCTACAATATAAATTATAATTATATTATAGCTATTTTAGGATTAATATTTATTTTACAGTTAACTTTGTATTTATTTTAACCAGGTACAATAGCTATTAAATAGTTAAGAACTATTTAATAGCTAAAATAGTTAAAATAATTACAAATTTACCTGTAAAATAAATCCTAACCTAAGTTACAATTAAACCTAACACTACACTATCAATAAATTAATTAAATAAAATACCTACAATTACCTACAATTAAACCTAACACTAAACTATCAATAAATAAATTAAATACAATACCTACAAATAACTACAATGAAATAAACTAACTAAAGTACAAAAAATAAAAAAGAACTGTTACAAAAAATAAAAAAATATTTACAAACATAAGAAAAATATTACAACAATTTTAAACTAATTACACCTACTCTAAGCCCCCTAATAAAATAACAAAGCCCCCCTAAATAAAAAATGCCCTACCCTATTCTAAATTACTAAAGTTCAAAGCTCTTTTACCTTACCAGCCCTGAACAGGGCCCTTTGCGGGGCATGCCCCAAGAAGTTCAGCTCTTTTGCCTGTAAAAAAAAACATACAATACCCCCCCAACATTACAACCCACCACCCACATACCCCTAATCTAACCCAAACCCCCCTTAAATAAACCTAACACTAAGCCCCTGAAGATCATCCTACCTTGTCTTCACCTCACCGGGTATCACACCGATCCGTCCTGGCTCCGATATCTTCATCCAACCCAAGCGGGGGCTAGACATCCACTGAAGAAGTCCAGAAGAGGGTCCAAAGTCTTCATCCTATCCAGGAAGAAGAGTAGATCCGGACCGGCAACCATCATCTTCCAAGCGGCATCTTCTATCTTCATCCGATGAGGACCGGCTCCATCCTGAAGACCTCCACCGCGGACCCATCTTCATCCGGCGACGTCCAACTGAAGAATGATGGTTCCTTTAAGGGACGTCATCCAAGATGGCGTCCCTCGAATTCCGATTGGCTGATAGGATTCTATCAGCCAATCGGAATTAAGGTAGGAATATTCTGATTGGCTGATGGAATCAGCCAATCAGAATCAAGATCAATCCGATTGGCTGATCCAATCAGCCAATCAGATTGAGCTCGCATTCTATTGGCTGATCAGAACAGCCAATAGAATGCGAGCTCAATCTGATTGGCTGATTGGATCAGCCAATCGGATTGAACTTGATTCTGATTGGCTGATTCCATCAGCCAATCAGAATATTCCTACCTTAATTCCGATTGGCTGATAGAATCCTATCAGCCAATCGGAATTCGAGGGACGCCATCTTGGATGACGTCCCTTAAAGGAACCATCATTCTTCAGTTGGACGTCGCCGGATGAAGATGGGTCCGCGGTGGAGGTCTTCAGGATGGAGCCGGTCCTCATCGGATGAAGATAGAAGATGCCGCTTGGAAGAAGATGGTTGCCGGTCCGGATCTACTCTTCTTCCCGGATAGGATGAAGACTTTGGACCCTCTTCTGGACTTCTTCAGCCGTCGGATGATGGATGTCTAGCCCCCGCTTGGGTTGGATGAAGATATCGGAGCCAGGACGGATCGGTGTGATACCCGGTGAGGTGAAGACAAGGTAGGATGATCTTCAGGGGCTTAGTGTTAGGTTTATTTAAGGGGGGTTTGGGTTAGATTAGGGGTATGTGGGTGGTGGGTTGTAATGTTGGGGGGGGTATTGTATGTTTTTTTTTTACAGGCAAAAGAGCTGAACTTCTTGGGGCATGCCCCGCAAAGGGCCCTGTTCAGGGCTGGTAAGGTAAAAGAGCTTTGAATTTTAGTAATTTAGAATAGGGTAGGGCATTTTTTATTTTGGGGGGCTTTGTTATTTTATTAGGGGGCTTAGAGTAGGTGTAATTAGTTTAAAATTGTTGTAAGATTTTCCTTATGTTTGTAAATATTTTTTTATTTTTTGTAACTTAGTTCTTTTTTATTTTTTGTACTTTAGTTAGTTTATTTCATTGTAGTTATTTGTAGATATTGTATTTAATTAATGTATTGATAGTGTAGTGTTAGGTTTAATTGTAGGTAATTGTAGATATTTTATTTAATTAATTTAATGATAGTGTAGTGTTAGGTTTAATTGTAACTTAGGTTTGGATTTATTTTACAGGTAATTTTGTTATTATTTTAACTAGGTAACTATTAAATAGTTCTTAACTATTTAATAGCTATTGTACCTGGTTAAAATAATTACAAAGTTACCTGTAAAATAAATATTAATCCTAAAATAGCTATAATATAATTATAATTTATAGTGTAGCTATATTAGGATTTATTTTACAGGTAAGTATTTAGCTTTAAATAGGAATAATTTATTTAATAAGAGATAATTAATTTCGTTAGATGTAAATTATATTTAACTTAGGGGGGTGTTAGTGTTAGGGTTAGATTTAGCTTTAGGGGTTAATACATTTATTAGAATAGCGGTGAGCTCCAGCCGGCAGATTAGGGGTTAATAATTGAAGTTAGGTGTCGGCGATGTTAGGGAGGGCAGATTAGGGGTTAATACTATTTATTATAGGGTTAGTGAGGCGGATTAGGGGTTAATAACTTTATTATAGTAGCGCTCAGGTCCGCTCGGCAGATTAGGGGTTAATAAGTGTAGGCAGGTGGAGGCGACGTTGTGGGGGGCAGATTAGGGGTTAATAAATATAATATAGGGGTCGGCGATGTTAGGGCAGCAGATTAGGGGTACATAGGGATAATGTAGGTAGCGGCGGTTTACGGAGCGGCAGATTAGGGGTTAATAATAATATGCAGGGGTCAGCGATAGCGGGGGTGGCAGATTAGGGGTTAATAAGTGTAAGGTTAGGGGTGTTTAGACTCGGGGTACATGTTAGAGTGTTAGGTGCAGACGTAGGAAGTGTTTCCGCATAGCAAACAATGGGGCTGCGTTAGGAGCTGAACGCGGCTTTTTTTGCAGGTGTTAGGTTTTTTTTCAGCTCAAACAGCCCCATTGTTTCCTATGGGGGAATCGTGCACGAGCACGTTTTTGAGGCTGGCCTCTTGCGTAAGCAACTCTGGTATCGAGAGTTGAAGCTGCGTTAAATATGCTCTACGCTCCTTTTTTGGATCCTAACGCAGCCTTTATGTGGACTCTCAATACCAGAGTTATTTTTATGGTGCGGCCAGAAAAAAGCCAGCGTTAGCTTTTCGGGTCGTTACCGACAAAACTATAAATCTAGCCGATAGTCTCCCAATACGTTTGTATATACTGAGATTGCAGGCTTATTGTACCTCTTTGTTATGGTATGTCAGAGAGCAATCAGTAAACAGTGGGCGTATTCCAGACTGCAGAAGTACTCACAGTGCCGTCTGTTTGCATCAGTTGATTGTAATCATACGAGAGGATACAGAGACCTGTGGTTGTAATCCTGACTTCAGATAGGCGGAGATTTAGCCCAGTGAAGAGAACGGCTTGCTTTAGTTCTATTTTTTTGTATGAGTCATCAAGAGGGCGGAGCTTAAGTCCGGTGTACACAACAGATAGATTTGCAATCTAGTTAGAATCTGCACATCTGGAAGTTTTGAGTAGTAGATAGAATTAACTCCTTATAGGAAGATAGGTAAGTTTACCTTGTTGGTGAGTGTAGGTCTCCGTAATTATGTGGAACTGATAGTTGTTTTACATATGAGGACGAAGTGCTGCATCTGTGTAGTCAAATCCGGCACAGTGATACAGTAGACAAGGTAGGAACTGGTATCTGTAGAAAGTGCAGCGTACTGCTCTGAGACACACAGCAGCTGCAGGAAGTTTGTTTAGCAAGTCCGAATTAGGAGGTTTATTCAAGCTCAAAAGAAAAGTTAAGCTGCTAGAAATAAGTTAGTCCGTGAGAATTCAGATAGCTGCAGGGAGTTTAGATATGTGAACAAATCACAGTTGTAGCAGGTAGATTGTTAGGATAGTTTGCTGATAGAGATCAGGCTAACTAACAAATTATTAAGCACTTGAATGTGGGTGTATACTGGATATATAGGCAGAGTGGGAAGGGCTTGACAGAGAGAGATCCTGACATGACCCCCCCTTCAAACAAGCTGAACCACAGCTTGAGGACATGAACGGTCCGGAAAACGTCTGTGAAAAAGGGAGACCAATCTAGGGGCCCTGAGATTGGAGGAAGGTTCCCAGGTATCATCTTCAGGTGAGAAGCCCTTCCATCGGACGAGGTATTGAATTACAATAAATATACCGAATATCACAAAGAAAAAAATGTGAAATAAATGTGATAACAAAAATCATAAAAGGAAAACCAAATAAAGTTCTGAATCAAGGATATGTCTGTGTCCTCTGGATGAGTTTTTCAGCTTGTTAGCATTCCTCAGTGAGATCCCATAAAAAAGGAAACAGAAAATTGCAACATAGTGTGAATCTGTAATGGCACTTTGAGGAAGTAGTTGTTTTGTAACAAATGACTACTCACATTTGTTGGAGCTTTCCACTAAGCTCAAGGATATGCGCACTCCCACTTTATACTGATGGGAAAACAGTACACTAGGCAAAACTTGGATACAAATTTATTTTAAAATATATAAAAGCGTCACATAAGTCTTGATAACACCACAATGTAAGGGTACAAAAGCAGATATGCTGTAGCAAATGCTTCAAATTGCCAAACTTGCAAAGAGGTAAATGGATCAGCAGGAGTGTGACCGCTGAAACAAAAACCTTTTTAGTAGCAAGACAATAGCCCCCAGGTGTCCTGGCTAGTGTAGAGACGCGATAAAACTCAATATAGAACAGTTCAGTTCCGACGTACGTTTCGCTGGTATGCTTTGTCAAGGAATGTTAGTGCGCATGTCCAAGAGTCCTTTTAAACAATCCATTAATGAGTTTCTGCCAGGTTTGTGGTTACATCCTCCATTTTGGAAGTTGGCATTTAGGTAATTTGTCATTAAACAACTAGTATGTTTTTCAACTTCTTTAAGTTTTATACATTTTGTTGATATATGCATAGATGTTAAGATGGATAACCAGAATTGGGAAATTATGCATTATAATGTTATAGCATTATACATATATGCAAAACTTCAAAAAACATAATCACATTGTGCCTGCAATTAGTGTCTATACTGATGATATATGTAGGTATTTGTTTTTTTAACCCCTTAATGTGAAGGTATTAGTTATATCTTTTTTAGTTTAAGTGATGTTACTGACTATATGTCCTATGGACCATAATTAAACTACTAGCCTTATCATAAAGCTAGTTGTGTTGCAATGTTTTCAAAAATAGATTTTATTTGTTAGCATGTAACATGTTTAAAAACATATATTGTACTTATGTGTGTTTGCGCTGAAAAGTTATGATAGGATGTTGAGGTTACTGTTTCTAACTATGTGTTTAATTTTACATTTGGGGTTCCATATATTGAAAATAAGTTCGTGAAACATTCTAAAACTACCTAGCACTGATAATATAAGTGTGGACAAAGTAAAAAAATAAAATAAATAAAAAATAAAATAAAAAAAATTAAAAAAATTAAAATTAAAAATTAAAAAAATTAAAAAATAAATAAAATAAAATAATAAAATAATAATAATAAAAAAATAAAATACGAGGTATTGAAGCTGTCCTTTGTAAAAACTGAAATCCAGCAAGGACTTTACTTCATATTCGTCCGTGTCCAGAATAGGGGACGACGGGGGTAATACTGGACCCGGAGTTCTCATAGATCTGGAAGGTTTAAGAAGAGATACATGAAATGTGGGATGTATTTTAAGGGTGGAAGGTAGATGGAGTGTAACGGCATTTTGGTTCACAATCTTTTGAATGGGAAAGGGGCCACAACTGGTAGTAAGTATAGGTGGAATGCTGTGTAGCTTGACGACAAGGAAAATTTGAGCAGTCTCAGATGAAGTGGGGATTTGTGGAATGGTATGAAATGTGCCATTTTTGTAAAAAGGTCTATGACAATGAGAATTGTTTTGATTTTTGGAGATAGGAAATTCAACTATGAAGTCCATTTCGACATGTTGCCAAGGCTTTTCTGGTATTTGTAATGGCATCAGCAGGTCGTAGGGTGGTCGTTTTTCAGATTTAGATGTGGTACAGACTGTGCAAGTTTGAATGTATTTCATAGCAGGCCACCAGAAATCTCTTGAAATGTGTCCCAAAGTGCGTTGCACACCTGGATGTCCGGATAGAGGTGAATCATGGTGAGTCTTTAGTACAATATGCCGTAAGTCAGGAGGTAAGTATATCCTATTCTAGTGATAATAAAGACCATCAGGTTTTTTTCTCGAGGTATTGATAAGGAACCGTCCCATCATTTTGTAAAGAATGTTTTAGCTCCTCTGTTATTTGTGAGGAACAGCCAATGAAATGCTCCGATGGAATGATGGAGGTGGGAGAAGTTGTAAGATTTGTTTTATTTGTCTTTCCAGAAGAGGGCGTTTGCTTTCCCATTTTTGTTAGCGGGTCTATAAATGATTTGAAAATTAAATCTTGCAAAATACTTTCTCCAACGTACCTGTCTGGAGGAGAGGGTCCTATTCGAGGTTTTTATGGTCCATATTTAAGATAATAAGAAGTTCTTATTATGCCTCCAAGGCAATAGGAAACATTTTATGGCAAGAAGCTCTTTCTCCCCTATGGGGTAGTTCATCTCAGCTGGGCTTATGACTTTTGAAAAATAAGTAACTCGATGAATAGGGTCAAAAGGTAATGTACGTTGCAAAAGGATTGCCCCTAATGCATAATCTGAAGAATCTACCTCAAGAATATACTGTAACTTTGGATCCGGGAACCGTAGAGTGGGAGATGTTGTGAATCTGTCTTTCAGTTGTTGAAAGCTCTTGTAGCATTATGTGTCCAAATAAAAGGTATGGTAGAGCTAGTAAGATGAGTTAGAGATTTCACGATTTTTGAGAACCCCTTAATAAATTTCCGGTAATAATTTGCGAATCCCAAAAATCTTTGCAGATCTTTCTTATTGGTGGGTGTAGGCCAATCTTTGACAGTCTCAACCTTGTTTTCTTCCATTTGGATGCCTAATGGACTGATGTGATATCCAAGAAACTAAATTTGATTGGTGTGGAATACACATTTCTCTGGTTTGGCATAGAAATGGTGAACTCTAAGCCTTGACAAAACGTATCTGACATGCTTAAAATGTTCTTGTTGTGTGTTAGAATATATAAGTATATCGTCCAGGTATACCACCATACAGACATCAAGCAGGACTCTAAACACATAATTTATAAAATGCTGGAAAGTCGCTGGGGCATTGCATAGCCCAAAAGGCATAACCATATATTTGTAGAGACCATATCTTGTTCTAAAAGCGGTCAACCACTTGTCGCCTTCTCGAATACGAACTAGGTTATACATGCCCCTTAAATCCAGCTTAGTGTAGATCTTAGCTTGGTATAAGCGTTCAATGAGTTCCGGTATCAATGTACCTGTTCTTGATAGTCCTCTTATTTAGCTCCATATAATCGATAATAGGTCTGAGTGTAGAATCTTTATTCTTAACAAAGAACATGCCAGCTCCTGCTGGGGAAGGGGAAGGTCTTATAAAGCCTTTACGTAGATTCTCGTCAAGATATGTTTTTAAGTGTACGATTTTGAGTTGGCTGAGAGGATAGAGATGCCCATAAGGTATAGTCGCACCTAGTTGTAACTCAATCGGGCAGTCGTAAATGCGATGTGGTGGTAAACTTTCAGCCTCCTTCTTGCTAAAAACATCAGAAAAATCTGAATATACATCAGGCAAAGGATACTTTTGTTCAGGAAGTTGAAGTAGTAGATGTTGAGGGTAACAGGTTTACTAGCAGTAAGGAGATTCCAAAAATATCTGCAGAGTCTTCCAATTGATCATAGGCTGGTGTAGTTGCAGCCACTGTAGACCTAAAACAATTGGAAAAAGGGAATTTTATTTTTTATAACTAAAGCTTTGTCAATAAAGGTTCTGTAAGCTCTGGAGTCGACTATGGCTTCAGTATTAAATCTGTTTTGATCCCAGTGTAAAAATAGAGACAAAAGACAGTAAGTTGGTTTGCTATTACTAGGTAAGGATGAGAGTATAAATTGTGTCTTACTTTTCTTTGTCTTTGGTAGAATAGGACATTCTTTGACTGTATGTGTGGGGTTGGCACAATACATACATAGTTGTTTCATCCTTCTACGGCTCCTTTCCTCAGCTGTCAAGGGGCCCCTGATGACTCCAATCTCCAGGGGTTTCATGGTGGCTTTTAGTGTACCAGGTGATTGGGTACTGTAACTCCTATATGATGGTTCAGTGGTATTGCGTTCAGACTTCCTCTCCCTGAGTCGTTGGCCTATCTATATCATGAGTTACATTAAAGCCTCCAAAGTCTTTGGCAACTCTGTTCGGGCTAGCTCATTTTTAATTGGTTCCGAGAGCCTGAGTCTGTACTGGTTCCTGAGAGCTATTGCGTTCCACTGTGAGTCGGTGGCACATTGTTTAAAGTCAGTGATATTTTCCTCGACTGGGCGTCTTCCTTGTTTCAGGCTTTGCATGTTGGCCTCTGCGGTCATCTGTAAGTTAGTGTCTTGGTACAATTCATCCATGCTTTTCAGGGATCCGAGTATAGGATCATTGGCTTCATAAAACGAGTCAGCCCAAAACCTTAGTTTTCCTCTCAGGAAAGAGATTTGAGTAAGTACCTTTACTCTTTCTGTACAATATATTTTATGTTTCAGATTAAAAAAAAGATGACAGACATTTTTTAATTGCCTGTAGGTCTTCCTGTCTCCTGAGAAATTCTTAGGTAATGAGACCTGTTCTTCAGGAACGGACTAAGGAAGATTCGATTTGAGTACAATGGAATCCCTGATTATGTTGTGTAAAGCTTCATTCTCCACTTGTAGATCCCTGAGGCCTTGCCCGATTTGGTCGACTCTTTGTTGTAAGTTGTAAATTAATTGTGGTAGTTCTGCTGGATCCATTCTATATATGGCTTAGTAATATGTAATGATTGGCACTGGTTGATTGTGAGGAATGGAACTGCAGAACTATAACAATACAGTAATGTACCTTTAAATGGTAGATGTATCACTTTAGACTTAGTAACAACTATGTGGAAGTAGTAGGATAGGTCTTAAGTGAATTAATAAAGTGTGATGGGAATATATAGAAACAAAGTCTCCCAATACGTTTGTATATATTGAGATTGCAGGCTGATTGTACCTGTTTGTTATGGTATTTCAGAGAGCAAACAGTAAACAGTCGGCGTATTTCAGACTGCAGAAGTACTCACAGTGCGGTCTGTTTGCATCAGTTACTTGTAATCATACGAGAGGATGCAGAGACCTGTGGTTGTAATCCTGACTTCAAATAGGAGCCTGGGGGCAGAGTTTTAGCCCGGTGAAGAGAATGGCTTGCTTTAGTTCTGTTTTTTTTGTATGAGTCGTCAAGAGGGTGGAGCTTAAGTCCGGTGTACACAACAGATAGATTTGCAATCTAGTTAGATTCCGCACCTCTGGAAGTTTTGAGTAGTAGATGGAATTAACTCCTTATAGGAAGATAGGTAAGTTTACCTTGTTGGTGAGTGCAGGTCTCCGTAATTATTGGAAACTGATAGCTGTTTTACAAATGAGGATGAAAGGCTGCTTCTGTGTAGTCAAATCCGGCACAGTGAAACAGTAGACAAGGTAGGAACTGGTATCTGTAGAAAGTGCAGCATACTTTTCTGAGACACACAGCAGCTGCAGGAAGTTTGTTTAGCAAGTCTGGATTAGGAAGTTTATTCAAGCTCGGCAGAAAAGAAAAGTTTAGCTGCTAGAAATTAGTTAGTCCGTGAGAATTCAGATAGGAGATAGCTGCAGGAAGTTTAGATAGGTGAACAGATCACAGTTGTAGCAGGTAGGTTGTTAGGATTGAACAGAGCTCAGTTTGCTGCTAGAGATCAGGTCAACTAACAAATTACTAAGCACCTGAATGTGGGTGTATACAGGATATATAGGCAGAGTGGGAAGGGCTTGACAGAGAGAGATCCTGACACATACATCACAAGATTCTAGAAATGCAGATTTTGCTATCTTTCTCTAAGGGGCGTTCCCTGCATTTCTGGATGTGAAGAAGAGACAAGCCCAGTGCAATAAAGCACTGCATCACATGAGAGTTTTGTTACATTTACACTTTATTTTTTATATTACTTTAGATTGTGCACTTTAAATTGTATTACATTTAAGTTTAAGCTTTACATTTTCAATTTTGTATTTTAATACATTTGGATTCTGTATACAGCAATGTATGTAGGATTGTGATTTTACAAACTCTGATTATGTTTTGATAGATTCTGTGTTTCTTTAACAAATTTGGATCATAATATGTATATGTCTTGTAACTTTCACAAACTATATTGCAATTTGTATTTGTTTTATGGAATTAATATTGATAGTTTCAGAAAGTATTAAGGACAGGGGAGTTCCCAAGGTCTTTCATAATCTCTCTCACAATTCTCATGATATGCTCTGCATTTTACACCTGCATGTCTCACTAATTTATCTCACCAGCTGTATGAAGGATAAGTTTGCTCAAAAGTCACAATGCACTTATTTAACTGACAGAAAAGTAATGTATATTAAAATAGAAACAAATGCTAGTTAAATTGTAGTGAAACAAAATGACAGTTTAATTTGTATTTTCTGCAAACTAATCAATTTATATCAGTGTCAGGCGCTTCCTTGTTAAAGGGGCATGTAACCCCAAAATTTGATTTCATTATTTAGAATACTATTTTAAACAACTTTCCATTTTACTTCTATTATCTAATTTGCTTTTTTTCTTTTGGTAGCATTTGTTGAAAAGCATATTAAGGTAGGCTCAAAAGCAACAATACACTTCTTGGAGCTAGCTGCTTATTAGTTACTACGCATATGCCTCTTGTCATTGGCTCACCCAATGTTCTCAAAGGAAACCAATAGAATTAAGCAAATTTGCAGAGAACCCTGTAAGATTATGAATTTGTCATTATATACCATGTAATGTTCTCATATAAATAAATTAAAGCTTTAAAGAAAGTAAATCAGAACGTTGCATGAATTGTGAAAAAAATGGTTGTATGTCCCTTTAATTTCAATTTCCCTTGAGAGTTTCTGTATCCCAGAAAGCTTCCTTACTTTCTATGGGCCTGATGACCAAAGATTATCCAGAGAGATTACATTGCAGACTTCACAGAGGCTGAACTCACTGAATTCTCTAAGAAAAAGGGCAAGAAAACCTGGAAGTCCCAAAGAGATGAGAGATACCTTTCATGTTATAAATTCTCAGTTTTCAGCAAATACAAATAAAACTGATTTTTTTTTCACTACAATTTTACTTGCATTTGCCTCTAGTTTAGTATACATTCTGTCAGTTAAATATGTGTATTGTGAATTTTGAGTAAATTTCACCTGTATAAATCTGGTGAGATAAATCATACAAGTATGATCCTAATTTATTAAAGAAACACAGAAACCTTCCAAGCATAATTAGAATGTGAAAAATAACTACTGCATTAAAATACAAAATAGAAAGTGGAAAGCTTAAAGAAACCAATCTAAAGTCTAAAGTAATATAAAACACAAAGCACCAAATATAAATGTAAAAAAAACTCTCATGTCATACAGTGCTATATTGCACTGAGCTTTTCTCTCCTTCACATACATAAAAGCAGGTAACACCCCTTAGAGAATTATAGCAACATTTGCCTTTCTATAATCTTGGGGGGTCTGACAGTGCTGGAGGATAATTTTAGATTATCTCATTAGAGTGTAGAGTTTTATGGGAGGCATCTCTAATCTATCCAGGTTCCAATATTTTTCTTAGAGAATTCAGAGATATCAGCCCCTGTGAAGTTTGCACTATATTTTAATCACCAGGGCCTAAAAGCCTTAAACAAGATCATACCTTCATGTCTAGGTTTTTATAAGTCCAAACCCGTACATGATAGTACAATATAATGCAATATAATTTTCTTTGTTAAACCCCTGCCACCTCAAACGAGCCTTAAACTGGATTTTAACATTACTTAAAATGTAAATTGTGATTCTGCTGCCCTGCTACACTGATCTGCATAGGAGACCCTTAAACAAGATTGTGCCTTCATGAATGAATGAATGGAACTCTTACACAAGGGTGCCTTTCGAAGTGCCTGCACCTACATTACTGAACTCACGATCATGTATGCTTGTTCCAGTTTACAAGTTCAATAATGTAGGCACTCTCATAAAGGAGTTTGGACTTAGCTTGCATGGATGTACATCCCCCTATAAAAAATTTAAGCACCTTTCTAATTTACTCCTATTATGAATTTTTCTTCATTCTCTTGCTATCTTTATTTGAAAAAGAAGGCATCTAAGCTATTTGTTTGGTTCAGAACCCTGGAAAGCACTTGTTTATTGGTGGATGAATTTATCCACCAATCAACAAGAACAACCCAAGTTGTTCACCAAAATGGGCCGGCATCTAAACTTACATTCTTGCATTTCAAATAAAGATACCAAGAGAATGAAGAAAATTTGATAATAGGAGTAAATTAGAAAGTTGCTTAAAATCGCATGCTCTATCTGAATCACACAAGAAAAAAAATTGGGTTCAGTGTCCCTTTAAGTATTAGAAGATAGTATATGATTTTTGCATAGAAACATGTACTTACTATCTTGTTTGCTTGCCAAATGACAATTCATTATAAAAACATGGATATTCATTTCATTTTCACAAAATGAATATCTAAATGACTGCACTAACTTATTTAAAGAAAATGAAGAAATATTGATGAATATTCATCAGTACTCATTTGTTTCCTTGCACAGCCCATTGTAGAGCAGTGCTAGTTGAAGCCTACATCTCATTCTAAACAATCTTCATCCCATGATATACATAACATTTTTACAGAGTAATCCCTAAAACCCTACTTCATATTCAATGTAAGTTCTTATGTATAAGGCAGTAATATAACAGAAATATATGTTTGCTTCTATAGGATTTATGTCACTTTGTAAATATATAACTATGGTATTACATTTAAAGTTGTTCCTTGGCATTGAGTACTGGCACATAATCTGTTGTCTAAGTACAAAACAATATTAATTCCAGAAGATACAGTATTGATGATCTCTACAAATTGATAAATCACAGCTGCCAGTTTATTAAATGCATTTTTACATTAAGTGCAGCAGTAACATATTATTAGAGTCCCTGATAAGCTATAAATTAATTGAGTAAACTAAAACAACCTTAAAAAGGTTGTATATCATATTGCAATCAATACACAGATAAAGGGCATCTACAGGCAAGGGAAATTCTATATTCTTTTAATAATCACTAGCTTCCTGTCTATGTGATTAAGTGCAGGTCTATAATTGAGCAAATAGAACACATGACCTATGGCTTTTAAGAAGGAATATTTGAGATTTGAGAGTTTGTGATGAAGCTCTTATTAGCTTAGCCTGTCAATGTGTACAGATTATTTCAGCCAGGTTCATCTCACTCTTCGTCACTTTCTAATAATCATCCCTATTCAATAAAAATACAGGAGAAAAACCAAGAGCAGGTTGCTTGGCCCAACAGTAAACACCAAACATGTGGTTAAATAACTGCTTTGTGTGTTTCAGGCAATCAAAGGGTTTACATTGCTGCTTTGATATTATTAAAGCACCATTTATTTAAACCCTTAAGGACCAGCAATGTTTTAATATAGTTTGCATTACTAATTATTATTATTATTATCGTTTATTTGTATAGCGTTGCAAAATTCCGTAGCACTGGATAGCATGGTCTCGCTGCCAGTGGGGACACCTTGTTATTTCTGGAGAGCAGAATGGTGGAGGGAGAATATAAAAATGTGGTCCCACCAATGGCGGCGTTACCCTCGCTATTATTAACAAGGAGACTCTTAACGACTGGCGATGTACAATGTTGCAGTCATTAAGGGGTTAACTTCCTAATAGAGAACACGTCTCATTAATTCAAGTGTTAAATCAGAGATTTTTTTGTTTACCAAAAATCAAGGGACATGTTTCTTGCAATATTTAAGTGATTTAACAACTCCATATTTCCTGTATTTTCCAGACAATCAAGAGCTTAAATACCTATATATCTTTAATATTAAAATAAAACGTAACTTATCAAACATTTCTATTTTGTACTGAGAACCAGGAGTATTTTGTATGTATCAACAACCTTTCTTTTTTTTTAAATCAGTTTGGCCTGGTTTAACACAATATTTCTTGTCTTTTTTCATTTTTTTTAATGTTTACATTTTGTGTCATTTTAATTTCTTGGTTTCGTGAAACATTTTAAACATTGCTCAAATCATACTCAAACTATGAAATGTGTATAGAACAAGAACATTACATTGCACTAAATTAATTATATGATGTTTTTTCATTGCATACGTACCTTGATATTTTATTGGTTAAAGGGACAGTCAAAGCCAGATTTTTTATTGTTTAAAAAGATAGATAATACCTTTATTACCCATTTCCCAGTTTTGCATAACCAACACTTTTATATTAATATACTTTTACCTCTGTGATTACCTTGTATCTAATCCTTTGCAGAATGCACCGTTATTTCAGTTCTTTTGACAGACTTGCATTTTAGCCAATCCGTGCTGACTTGTAAATAACTCCACGGGAGTGAGTACACTATTATCCATATGGCACACATGAACTAGTGCTGTCTAGCTTTAAAAAAATTGTCAAAATACACTGAGATAAGAGGCAGCATTCAAAAGCTTAGAAATTTACATATGAGCCTACCTAGGTTTAGCTTTCAACAAAGAATACCAAAAGAACAAAGCCAATTTAATGATAAAAGTGAAATGGAAGGTTGTTTAAAATCTCATGCCCTATTTGAATCTTGCAAGTTGAATTTTGACTAGACTGTCCCTTTAAGGAAAAACATTTGATTTTTTGTTTCTTTTTTACTTTTCTTTTTCTTCTGATATATGTGTTTTGCTCTTTTTTTGGAAGTAAAGGTATACCTGCTAAAAGCTGCACACATCATACTTCTTTTATTTTTGTGTTTGATTATTTGTGTGTATGTTTAACCAATTTAAATATAAGAAAAACAGATGTTCTATTTATTTAACGCTTATGTATTTTGGACATCATAAATAATACAACAAGTGTCCTTGTAGTATCCTTAAATGCTATAGGAAATAAAGCTACAACATACCTGAGTTAAATACAAACATTTCTTATACCAATTGGGTAATCGTTAAAATACTATAAGTTCACTGAGTGTATTCATAAGTATTCATAAATAGTCATGTCTCCATTATGAACATGTCATTCAATTGCTATTTTTTTTGGAGCTATAAGTGACATTTTTCTTAGCTACATCTAAAATAGCTTATTTTAAAATCAATTACACTTTATATTTTTGTTAAACAGATTTTGTTTTGTTTTTTAATTTATTTTTATTGAGGGAAAGTTTCGGCAAACAGACATAACAGTAAGGCATTACACAATGACTTTCAAAAAGTAACAATAACAGGGTACAAAACATTATACAACATACATAATGAAATGCTTAAAGGGACACTGAACCCACATTTTTTCTTTTGTGATTCATATAGAGCATGCAATTTTAAGCAACTTTCTAATTTACTCCTATTATCAATTTCTCTTCGTTCTCTTGCTTTCTTTATTTGAAAAAGAATACATCTAAGCTAAGGAGCCAGCCAATTTGTGGTTCAGACCATGGATAGCACTTGTTTATTGGTGCTGTCCAATCAGCAAGGACAACCCAGGTTGTTCACCAAAAATGGGCCGGCATCTAAACTTAAATTCTTGCTTTTCAAATAAAGATACCAAGAGAATAAAGAAAATTTGACAATAGGAGTAAATTAGAAAGATGCTTAAAATTGCATGCTCTATCTGAATCATGAAAGAAAAAATTTGTGTACAGTGTCCCTTTAATCAGAGGTTAGTAATATCAATTGTGCGATGCAAAGACATAATTTATATATGCCCATGATAATCTAAGCCTTCTCTACCAAGATAGGAGGCCACTCTTGGACCTCAGATAAAAAGAATTTGACATTTACAGAAGACCATCTGAAGTAGGAGAGACCACTTATGGGTCTCATTACATTCCCTTCAAAGTTTACTTTTTTATTATGCTACGACTGATAACTGTAAAAAAAGGACACAATAAACAAGGTGCAGATACTCATTATACATAAATCAATAACTGGTAACAAGAATATGCTTATTGTAAACATGGAACATAACCGCAGTTCTGGAGATCTACTATTAAATGAGTAAAAAAGGAAGATTAAATTAAAAACATATGGACCTCAAAGTCTAGATGGCATGCTGTAATTTCTTATGAGCTGGTTGCAGATCTCTACCCCCCTCAGTGCAATTAATAATTGGTAGTAGCTTAAGTCCTATTGACAAAAGACACATTTGCATATCTGGAGATCCCCTCTGCTGTGCGAGTAAGAGGAAGGGTTAAATTGATAGTGTGGGGATCAATGAGGCTAAGTGGCATTAAGTAATTGCTCAAGAGCTGTTTTCAGATCACTTAACTATAATAACACATAAGATAGGGTATGCACTGCTCCTAAGACACACATTAGTTACATTGGCTAGGTTATGCTGAGTAACCAGATGGTAAAACTGAGAAACAGGCAATGGGATATAACTCCAACAACATGTAATAGACTGAACCCCCACTCTATCAGTTAAGAACATAGTTAGAAGAACTAAGGAAGCTTGTGGCTACCCCGTGGGTGTAAACAATATTCAAACATGACAAAGGTAGAAAATATATGTTAACTCATATAGCTCATAAAAGTGTTATAGTTGAATGACCAGTAGGGATGGGCGAATGTGCAAATTTTCGAATTTCGAATGTAGAACGAATGTTATTACCGAAATTCGAATTCTAAATTCGAATGTCGATAAGAACGAATATTCTTAAAAATTCGAAAATCGAATGTTATTTACAGTTTTCGAATGTCACTTTCGAATTCGAATGTTTATAATTATATCGAATGTCTACATTCGAAATTCGAATTTTTCGAATTCGAATATAAATTCGAATTTTTCGAATTCGAATATAAATTCGAATTTTTCGAATTCGAATATAAATTCAAATTTTTCGAATTCGAATATAAATTCGAATTTTTCGAATTCGAATATTGCGTAATTCGAATATTACATTTAAAAGCATTAGAAATACTATTACAATCTAAATTCGAATTTTTCGAATTCGAATACACGTATTGCATAATTCAAATATTACATTTAAAGAAAAAGCATTAGAAATACTATTACAATCTAAATTCGAATTTTTCGAATTCGAATATTGCATAATTCGAATATTACATTTAAAGAAAAAGCATTAGAAATACTATTACAACCTATATTCGAATTTTTCGAATTCGAATACACGTATTGCATAATTCGAATATTACATTTAAAGAAAAAGCATTAGAAATACTATTACAATCTAAATTCGAATTTTTCGAATTCGAATATTGCATAATTCGAATATTACATTTAAAGAAAAAGCATTAGAAATACTATTACAATCTAAATTCGAATTTTTCGAATTCGAATATTGCATAATTCGAATATTACATTTAAAGAAAAAGCATTAGAAATACTATTACAATCTAAATTCGAATTTTTTGAATTCGAATATTTTCGAATGTAATCGTAAAATTCGAAACCGAATATTCGAAAATCGAATGTTAGAATGTTATGTAAACATTCGAAATTCGATTCGAACGAACGAATGTGTTAAAATTCGTGCCGTTTTTCGAATGTTGCGAAACATTCGCCCATCCCTAATGACCAGCCTGCGTTAAAAAGCAGGATTAGTGTAAGGAGATTCTTGTAACTTAACATATAGGGAGCTATAGCTACAGAGTGAGGTTCACAACACATGCAATGTCAAGAGAAAAAACACTATAATACAGTAACCTCACATGTGATAATTAGCGCGACATTCCACTAGTATTTAACACCAGACTATATTAAATTGCAGAAGGTTGGTGGCAGATAAGTTTACTGGAGATAAGCAGTGTGCCCAATACTTAACATAGGCTTAGAGTCCACATGTTGATGTTCAAAAGTTTTTATATATGGGGGCCAGGGATATACTGCTTAGAATAGTGATATACTTAAGGGCAATCTTACCCCTGGTTTCAAAGTTAGTATTTCTTATTGCATTATATCTTCAGCCCCTAATTACCATATCTGAGATGTCTCAAAATTGCCCCACAAGAACAACGGGAAAGCAAGGGTCCTGGATCCCACTAGAAGCGATAATGCACATGCGGCCACATTAGTGCTGACCGATGTTGAACTGCACCGTGGAGGAGCTCACGCGGTCTTATTACAACTGAAGGAGGGTGTAAAGTGTGCAGGAGAGGGATCATACTGAACCGATCTTGTTTTTGCGCTGGGAGCATTCCCCATTATCTCCCGCTTTTGCGGCCCCTCAAAACAAAGCCCTTGTAATGTGCCTGCATAAACTTGAGGTGAGGTATAAGAGGTTCGCAAGCTAGACGCTGTCCCTATCTCCAGGTCTGAATCAGGCTGTACTGTTGCTTTCACATTTCCAGGCTCTCAGTCACCCACTAAGGTATTAGAAAAAGGGTATAAGCGCCGGGGCCCCAAAGCGCCCACACCCTCTCCTTCCATTTCGCAGATTTTGGTTTGGGTGAGTTTGCGAATCGAGATATCGCTGCTGTAATCAAATGCCATAATAAGGTCATCTTCTAAGGCAGCGTAATGGCCCTGAAGCAGGCTGCGCAGCTCCTCCAAGAAACTCAAAGGGATCTCCATAATGAGTATGTTGTAGAAAACAATAAGCAAAGATAAGGCAGGCGATGTTTTTCTAAAAATATATTGTGCCTTACGGAGAGAAGGATTTGCAGTGTCTTGCGGTGTTTCACTGCCTCTTAATGGCAGAGGCAAATCAATGCCCTGCCGGGGGGTTAGTAAGATGGTAGGCCGCAACCTTTTATTCACTCCGGTTCTCTAGGTATGATCTCTATTCCAGAAATAGTAATATGGTGTGAAAGAGCTGGCTTTGATGCATATCCTCAGCTCAAGAGATATATGCGATGGAGTAGTAGAAAATGGATTTCACATAGCTTTATGTAGAGAGTTAGAGGAGCTGATGATTTTGCGACCTGTCATGGCCGCCGCCCGGAAGTTCCCCCCAAACAGATGTTTTTAAACTATTGAGCAATAAGTCCTTAAGGGACAGTCTAGTCAAAATTAAACTTTTATGATTCAGATAGGGCATGCAATTTTAAACTACTTTCCAATTTCCTTTTATCATCAAATTTGCCTTGTTCCTTTGGTATTCTTTTTGAAATCTAAACCTTGGTAGGCTCAAACTGATTTCTAAACCATTGAAAACGGCCTCTTATATCAAAGTATTTTGAGAGTTTTTCACAGTTAGACAGTGCTAGTTAATAGACTTGTGCGCGGCGGAAAAATTTGTTTCGGTTAATTTCGGATCGATTCAGATGTTTTTGAATTTCGTTTTTGAATCGATTCGAATTTGGATACATTCAAATGCATTCGTTTGGGATTCGTTCGGATTCATTCGGATGAGAATAAATTCGGATGTATTCGGTTCGGATTCGATTCGTAAATTCGGAAGTTCGGTATGTGTTAGGTGGGATGTGCTGTGTATTAGACTAGTATTATGTACTGTAATATTAGGTGTAACCCATAGCAGAGTGATATAACCTAATAAACAGTACAATACTAGTATAATTGTGATTAGTCCATGGCCATCCGAATGTTACGAATAAATCCGAACTAATTCGGATTTATTCGTTAGATTCGGTGCTACAGTAATTCGGAAATTCGAATCGATCCGAATCTCCGAATTTGACAAATTTGTCAGAATTTAAATTCGGAACTAAGCGAAACGCACATGTCTACTAGTTAATCAGTGTCATATAGATAACATCCTGCTCACTCCCGTGGAGTTATTTCCGAGTCAGCAATGATTGGCTAAAAATACATATCTGTCAAAAGCACTGAGGTAAGGGGGCAGTCTGCAGAGGTTTAGATACAAGGTAATCACAGAGGTAATAAGTGTATTAAAGGGACAGTTCACCCAAACATTTTCTCCCATTTCAATTGTTCCCAATGATCCATTTCACCTGCTGGCATGTATTAAATTGTTTACAAGTAGCTCCTTTAACCCTATTTTGGCCTTTGAAATAGATGATTTCTTGTGGTTTCTATATACTGAAAGTTTTGATACTGGAGTCTCAGCTATTGAATAGTATAAGTAAACACAGCCAGCAGAAGAAATCACACCCAAGTGGGGTGCAGGATAGTTAAGTAAGAAATTTCTCACCCTACTGAACATCTTGCTTTTGACCAGCAGTCTGAATGTCATGTCTTTGGTCTCTATCAAAATTTGACCGTAAGATAAAGGTGTATGCCATGATGAATGGGACACACCAAAATTATAACAACTGGGAACATTAATAAAATCTTTAAATGCAAATGTGCCTTTAAAATGAATTGCAATTCATCATATGTTGCAGACCCTTCTAATAGTGAAGTGATTAAAAGGGAAGAATATTTAACATTAGTGAGACACAAATTTGATTCACTCAAAGAGCTTAATTATCAATATGGTTAAATCAAATCTGTGTTGCCTGTCTCGCAATGTGTAATAATTATAAAAACAATATGTCATATTTCTTTTGTACTTTTTTAAAATTATATTATGAGCATATTTGATAATTAAATTAATATTTTGTATGATGCAATGGAGATACATTAACTAGAACATCTTTAAAATGGATTGTATTTAGTTTATTTATTGTATGCATGCAACTAATTGTAGTGTGTTATAATTATATAGAAATGTAACACTGTAATAATACACATAAGTAACATAAATACTTACAAAATTTTAAATGAATATATTCTCTCAGAGCAAAATAATGAGAACCAGAGGATGTAGTTAATAAAAAGTCTTTCAACATAACTAACAAGAATGCCTAGCTCATTTTTTAATCTATAGTTGAATGATTGTGAGAAGATGATAGCTATTTTTCTGTAATTGAAAATTATATACTTCTGTATGAGCTAGAGCCATAATTAAAAAAAAAAAAAATGGAAGCTAGAGAAGTTCAACAATTATTATTTTTTTGTTTAATTTTTATTGAGATTTTTAATATTAATAACATAGAATATTATCATCATTCACAGTAAAAGATACAATACAAATGTACAGGTTTTTGGGGGCGGAGCTAGCAGCCCATCATGGTGGGGGTGCTGCTGTGAGCTCCGTAGCTGACAGGATATGAAAGCAATCATACGGGGAATTTATAACTCTGATCTAAGCCAACCGACCCAGTGAGCACTCCTGCATTATTGATGGACCACTGGACATAACACCAGATTGCAGGAAAAGCTGAATCAGCAAGGAAAGTTTAAGTGCGTCATTGCGGGCCTGTAGCACCAGCCGGATCCGGTCCTACTCTGCCTGTGCTGAGATACTCAACACGAGCAGGTAAAGTAGAAGCACCCAGCAACACTACACCTCCACGCACATGTAAAGCACCATCAGCCAAGCCACACATTACTAGCAGAACCCATCAGCTAGATCGATGAATCGATGGCCTATACAAAATGGGTAATCATACACGGCTAGCCCGGACTGCCATAAACAGTTTTCACATAGCTGATAATAATAAGCAGAACAACAGCTAGATAGCTATGAAAGACAAACTCACTAAAATACGTTAAAAGACAGCACATCAGGCCTTAACAGTAAGTGGGCCCATAACCTACCATAAGAGGGCCGAAATGAACCTGTTAAAAGCGAGAGTATGACTCTTGGCCTACTTATGTACGTTTGCACCTAAACAAGCTGATGTCACAGCTGAAGTAACTACCTGACCTACAACTGACGCTCTAGCTATATACTACTGTCTGGCCAATAGCCATAAAGCTTCCTAATACTCAGAGTGGTATCTGCTTGATCTCAGAAAATTCCCACACAGCTTCAAAGCAGAATGTCAGTAAGAAAAGCTGCAAAAGAACTTAAAGGAACAAAAATGGATAAAGGGACACAGAACCCTAATATGGCTATGAAGGAATTTTTTAAGCCTATTTACACCACACCGTCTTTGCAAATTTATACACATGACAACGCTAGTGACTTAGATGACTCTGTACAATCTTCCATATATAGCAAACAAACCAGACCCTTGACTAGATCAGATCTCAATTCTCTACCCACAAAGGAGGACTTTGCTGCACTCATGACTCAAGTTAGCCAACTGATAAAAGAAGGGCTTAAAGAAGTACAAAATGATATAAATAAGCTTGGCAGCTGAGTAGAATACTTAGAAGAGGGGACTGATCATATGAACACTGAATTTGACATGATGTCTAGACAGTTAATACAACAACATTCCACTATTGACAACCTTCATTCGTATATAGAGGACCTCAATAACAGATGTTGGAGGCAAAATCTTCGGATCAGGGGTGTGCCTGAAAACATTCAGCCTCAAAATCTAGATGAATACTTGAAAAAAACTATTCAACTCACTCCTGGGACCAGCCAAGAGACTCTGATCCGCCAAGGGACGTAATCCTAAAGTTCCAACTGTATAAGGATATAGAAAAGATACTAGCCGCTGCTAGGAAGTCACAAATTCATGAATTTGAGGGAGCACAATTGCAAATATATGCGGACCTCAGTCCACTCATACTTTCAAAAAGAAGAGAGGCAAGATACCTAACCCAACATCTCCAATCCTTGAAGATCCCATATAGGTGGGGGTTCCCTTTTTGTTTGAAAGTTCTCAGGGGATCACAAACCTTCATGTATAGAACAGCAGAAGATCTGGGGACATTCTGTAAAAATCTAAATATTCCATCACCATCTCTTCCTAAGCTTCAAAAAGAAGAGTGAAAAGTAAAAGTAAAGTCAATAGAAAAAGGAACAGGCTTACCTCAGATCCCTCAAAGGGATCCACATCTTCTCAGCCGGATACTTGAAAATCAACAAATGTTGTAGAAAATGGCGCCACTTTGCTCATTGGTGAAGCCAAGACCCATACAGAGACTTTTGCTGAGGATTGCGCAGAGACTTGTACTCTTCCGGACATATGTCGAGGAAACCCAAACGGGATTAGTTACAGTTCTATCCCAGTTTTGCACATTACCACCCTAGTATTATGTTGCTGTTCTATTAGTTATTGTTTTAAAGAACTTTTCAACAAATGCAGAGAGCCAGGGCTCTGGTCTCTAGAGTTAACTTTAGTTTATACCTCCTGTTGAGGTCTTTTATATATTATATATTATGTGTATCCTTTAGTCATTAGTCATTTATTACTACGTTTAGTTATATTATTCAAATGATAAGCTAAAACTTGATCTTTACAGTATAATGCAGACTGCTTGATTAATGAACCAAATTGACTCTTTAACGAATATCGCTTCCAAATACCCATAAAAAAAAAGAAAAACATTTAAGCTTTCTGTCCTGTACATAGCTTTTATAAGCAGAGCTATTAGCACTCCCATAATTATAATCTTATGCGACACAGTGATATATTGTATTACACCATTGCTAGTAGAATGCAAATATTGTATATTGCTGTGTTTGTTGTGTTTTTTCTTACTAACTTATGTTCTGTATCTATCTATTCTCTCTATCTACAGGAAACCAGTTTCCTACTTCTCTTGGCCCCCTCCCTTCCCCATCTCCTAAATCCTACCTTTGAAAGTATACTATGTCCCAGACACAGTGGGGACTACCTAATGGTAGTTAGATCAATTGGTCCTATCTTAAATCAACCCTGAGAGGCTTTGGGATTGGCACACACATGATAAATTGAATGTTTAGTCTGTACAGTGCCCCTACTGCTAGGATAAAAGTTAAAGGAATTCATTCGGAACCCTTCTCTATAAATAACGGTACAACACAGGGGTGTCCTCTTTCTCCCCTGTTGTTTGCCATAGCAATGGAACTACTGGCTGGAAACATTAGATTGAACCAGGAAATAAAAGGAATCAGCATAGGGGCCAACAATTATAAAATCAGTTTATATGCTGATGATATCCTTAACTGACCCCCCTAGATCTATACCTTCCCTACTAAAAGAGTTTCATGAATTCGATAGATCGTCACACTTCCACATTAATAACCAAAAATCAAATATTTTAAACATTAACATGAACCCTCACAAATGTGTAGATCTTTCTAAAATATGCCCATACCAGCTACAAAAACAACACATCACATATCTAGGGGTTAATATAACTCCAAAACTATCCGCCCTCTTTCAATCCAATTATATTCTGCTGCTTAAAAACAGTCAAAAAGACTGTCAACCATGGCAACAGAATAATTTCTCATGGTGGGGAAGGATCCAAATCATTAAAATGTCTATACTACCATGCATCCTATATATGCTGCAAACATTGCCACTCAATTTGCCTAACTCATATAAACTACAAACAGTTCTAAACAAGTTCATATGGAATGGTCATAAACCTAGAGTAGCAAGGAACACTCTGTACAGATCTAGATATAATGGGGGCTTATGCATCCTGTACTTTGGTACTATCAGGCCAACACCCTTCAGTGTATCTTGGATTGGCACACAGGGGCAGAGGATAAATCATGGATCTAGCTAGAATCCCATATACTTAAAACTCCTGAGCTTGGTCCCTTATGTTGGCTCCCTCCCAACTGCAGACCAAATTAAGTGAAAACTTCTCTTCTCTATAGGCACATCTTCATTAGTTGGGACAGTTTTATCAAGCGGATTCAGGGAATATCTTTCCCCTTCTCCCCCATGTCTCCAATTTTGCAAAATACAGAGCTATTACTGAGCTTTTACACAGCCACTGGTAACACTAACTATACAGACTTAGCTCTCTCCACCCTTCAACTAATTTTTTGCAACATGGAACAAATTTATTAGAAGGGACCTACACTAACTGGTTAAAGTACCGTCAGTTACAACATCTGTCGAAATTATCTCTGCACAAGTTCACACTTCTGAGACCTCTCACACATTCTCAGGGACTCTGTAAACAGCATATTGTTCTGAAGGGCTCACTGTATATAGCCAGGAGGACAATTGATGGTCTTGTTTATAAGGCATTACCTAATTACATCAAGGGATGGCAGAGGGAACTATCAATGGAAATACAACCAAAAGTATGGGCTAAATTTTTCGAGTGTTAAAAAAATGGAAATAAGGCACTCAGAGATGTCCTCTATGAGCTCCTATCCAAACCTACCCTACTGTGAGGATTCAGGCAGGGCCTGTAAGGGGAGATAGTGTTTGTATTGGACCACAGCTACGGAGAGCAAGAAAATGATTGTTGTGTAGCAGAGTGTGCAGTGAGGAATTACATACAATCACCATCAGAGTGAATAGTAAGTACCCAACATACACACATAGCAGTTAGTGATAGGAATCAGTGATCAAAGTTGTGCTATTGCTGCCGCAGCATAGGTAGTGGAAAGGAATTGCAGCAGTACAACTTAGTGAACACAATTCTTAACTTAAGGTGTTAACACAGAGAAATAAATAAACTTGTTTAGGAAATGCGGTTAGGAAAACTAATGCATTAATATGGTAAATGTAGCTTAAACAGCCTGGGAGGAAGTAGTACCTGATACTAGTAGCTAACACAGGAGTCCGGGGCAGCGGTGAAAACAGAGAGAGGAACACACAGTGATCAGCTGTGAGGCGGCCGGTTCAGTTGACGTGTGACGTCACAGAGGCGCGGGTTTCCAAATCTGCAGTTGTTCCCAGCGATGTGTGAGCAGGCACAGGAGGCTTCACAGCAATTGGCGGTGAGACAGGTAGTTGCTTGCGGAGGTGCAAGCACTGAGGAGGAGCTTAGGACTGATACAATACCAAGCAAAGAATGAGTGCTTGTTACTGGCTTTTATAGCATGGTAGATAAGGAAATCTTAAAGAGGCAGCACTACATAATTAAAAAACAGGCAATATGATTATCATTATGGTGAAACATGACAGGATACCCCCTCCTAGGAGCAGCTCCGTGGCACAGGAACGAGCGCAATCTGGATTCCTTTGATGAAAACAGGATATCAGTCTGGGAGCTGTGATATTAGAAGCTGGTTCCCAGGAGTTATGTTCTGGAGTGTATCCTTTCCATTTAATGAGATACTGGAGGACGCCCCTTTGACGTCTAGAGTCCAGGATACTGCCAACTTCATACTCCATGTTGGGGTCAATTGATATCTTCGGGATGTTCTGGTTGCAGGTCTGTCCCCGTACTACACAATAAGGTTTCAGTAACGAAACGTGGAATGTAGGATGTATTTTCAATGAGGTGGGTATGGGAAACAGTCCCATGAATAGAGGTGAAAGTTTCCTTGATGGTGTTGACAAACGCAGATTTTTGGTGGAGAGCCATACCAGGTCTCCTACTGAGTAAGAGGGTGGAGGTGTCCGTCTTCTATCATAGTAATTCTTTTGAACCATCTTCGCGTTGTCAATGGCCTGACATACAGCAGCAAAATTTGAGTTGATGGTGGTTGTTAGATCAGAAATGTGAGGAAGGCTAGGTTCTACCTCTGGTAGGTATTGAAATTTTGGATGGTATCCATAGTTGATATAGAAGGGTGTCTGTTTAGTGGTGGAGTGCACTGTGTTGTTAAACACGAATTCAGCATAGTGTAAGTGATCAGACCAAGAATGTTGGTCAGTATGGCAGTATGCACGTAAAAACTGCTCTAACCATTGGTTGCAGCGCTCCGTCTGTCCATTAGTCTGTGGGTGGTAAGATGAGGATAGACTCTTATCGATAGAGAAATGATTGCAGAAGGCAGACCATAAAGCACTGGTAAATTGGGATCCACGGTCAGTGAGTATTCTCTTAGGTAGTCCGTGTAGTTTTATTACATTAGCCAGGAGTAAATGTATGGTTTCAGCTGCAGTAGGAAGTTTGTGATAGGGTATCAGATGGAGCATTTTACTAAATAAGTCAACGACTACGACAAAAGTGTAAATGCCAGATTTCGGTAAGTCGACAATGTAATAAAGTCTGATCTCCTCCCAGGGTCTAGATGGAGTGGGAATGGAAAGTAGTAATCCATAGGGAGCTCTTTTGTTCCTTTTTGATATGGTACAAGTGTGGCATGTGTTCACAAACTCTGATATTTATGTATTCATATTTGGCCACCAATATGATCTGCGGAGTAGATCCTTGGTTTTGTTTAATCCACAATGTCCAGCGAGATGTGAATCATGCACAGACTGGAGCAGAAGATGTCGAACTTATGGTGGCACATATATTTTCTCTTGGTAGCAGTAAAGTTCGTCTGAATTCTTATGTAACTGGTGCAGGGGTTTAGTGAGATCGCTGTTTTGTTCAACAGGTAAATATGGGAGAGAATCAATAAGAAACAAAAGGAAGTTTTTTTCTGGAATTACCTGCTGGGAGATGGTCACAGGATCAGGTGTTCTAGGAAGACGAGATAGAGCATCTGCTTTTCCGTTCTTTGTTGCTGGTCTATAGGTAATGAGATAGTTAAATCTCGAGAAAAATAGATTCCATCGAACATGACGAACTGAAAGGGTTCTTGTGGACTTCAAATATTGTAGGTTCCTGTGGTCTGTATACACTATAGTTGGAATTGTAGCTACTTCCAGAAGAGTTCTTTTATGCCAACGGGGTAGTGCTTTTCTGAAGTGGTTAAACTTCAAGAATAATAAGCAACAGGATGTAAGGGTTGTTGAAGACCTTCTCTTTGGGATAAGATGGCACCGATGGTGAAGTCGGAGGCATCTACCTCTAAGACAAAAGGTAGGTCTGTGTTAGGATATCTCAATATCGGGGCTGAAGTGAAACTTTGTTTTAGGAGCTTGAAAGCTTTTTGTGAAGCAATTGACCAAAGAAACTTTTATTTATCTTTGTTAGACTGGTGATGGGCTTTGCCAACACTGAGTAGTTCTTGATACATTTTCTATAAAAGTTGGCAAAGCCGAGGAAACTTTGCACTTGTTTCTTTGTGGTAGGGATAGGCCAGTCTAGTATTGTCTGGATTTTGTTGTCATCCATACAAATGCCTGTGTCAGAGATAATGTATGTTCAGAGAGGGTTTTTGAAAAAATGAGAATGTCATCCAGATAGATGACTACATAAGTGTCTAGTATGTCTTTGAATATATCATTAATCAGATGCTGAAAGGTGGCAGGAGCATTACAGAGACCGAATGGCATGACGACATACTCGTATAGACCGTAGCGAGTACGGAATGCCATCAGCCATTCGTCTCCTGCCCTCATCCTGATTAAATTGTAAGCCCCACTCAGGTCTAGTTTGGTAAAGACTCTGGAACCCACCAGGCGCTCAATCAACTCTGGGATTAGGGGTAGGGGTAGCGGTTTTTTATTGTTATTTTATTTAGCTGCCTGTAGTCAACTATCGGTCTTAGTGAGCCATCTTTGTTTTTAACAAAAAAGATTCCAGCTGCAGCTGGGGAGGTAGATGGCCTGATAAAGCCTTTTCTGAGGTTATCATCAATATAAGATCTTAAATGTTATAACTCTGGCTTGGACAATGGGAAAATATGTCCACAAGGTATGACTGCCCCAGGTAACACATCTATTGGGCAATCATACCTTCTATGAGGGGGAAGATTCTCAGATTCAGTTCTACTAAAGACTAGAGATGTCGCAAACAGTTCTGCCGCAAATAGTTTGCAGCAAACATAGCATGTTCGCGTTCGCAGCGGACGGCGAACATATGCGATGTTCGATCCGCCCCCTATTCGTCATCATTGAGTAAACTTTGACCCTGTAGCTCACAGTCACAAGACACATTCCAGCCAATCAGCAGCAGACACTCCCTCCCAGACCTTCCCACCTCCTGGACAGCATACATTTTAGATTCATTCGGAGCCTGCATTCTTAGTGAGAGGAGGGACAGTGTAGCTGCTGCTGATTTAATATGGAAATCGATAGCTAGGCTAGTGTATTCAGTGTCCACTACAGTCCTGAAGGACTCATCTGATCTCTGCTGTAAGGATAGCACCCCAAAAAGCCCTTTTTAGGGCTAGAACATCAGTCTGCTTTTTTTTTTTCCCTGTGTAATCTAATTGCAGCCTGCCTGCCAGCTCAGGCTCACAGCGTATACTGTGCCCACTTGCCCAGTGCCACCACTCATATCTGGTGTAACAGTAGTGTACATTGAAAAAAACAAAAAAAATGTTTTAATTTGAAATAATAGCAGTCATTTTCCTTCACACGTGTGCGTTTGAGGTCCTGCCAGGGCACAGTGTGACACCAGTGCAAGTCATATCTGCTAAAACAGTAGTGTACATTTAAAAAAACAAAAAAAAAAACTTTTTTTAATTTGAAATAATAGCAGTCAGTTTCCTTCACACGTGTGCGTTTCAGGTCCTGCCAGGGCACAGTGTGACACCAGTGCAAGTCATATCTGCTAAAACAGTAGTGTACATTTAAAAAAAACCAAAAAACTTTTTTACTGTGAAATAATAGCAGTCATTTTCCTTCACACGTGTGCATTCCAGGTCCTGCCAGGTCCTGCCAGGGCACAGTGTCACACCAGTGCAAGTCAAATCTGCTAAAACAGTAGTGTACATACATTTTTTTAAAAAAAAAACCTTTTTTATTGTGAAATAATAGCAGTCAGTTTCCCTCACACGTGTGCGCTCCAGGTCCTGCCAGGGCACAGTGTCACACCAGTGCAAGTCATATCTACTAAAACAGTAGTGTACATACATTTAAAAAAAAACAACCTTTTTTTACTGTGAAATAATAGCAGTCAGTTTCCCTCACACGTGTGCGTTCCAGGTCCTGCCAGGGCACAGTGTCACACCAGTGCAAGTCATATCTGCTAAAACTGTAGTGTACATACATTTAAAAAAAACAACATTTTTTATTGTGAAATAATAGCAGTCAGTTTCCCTCACACGTGTGTGTTCCAGGTCCTGCCAGGGCACAGTGTCACACCAGTGCAAGTCATATCTGCTAAAACTGTAGTGTACATACATTTAAAAAAACAACAACATTTTTTATTGTGAAATAATAGCAGTCAGTTTCCCTCACACGTGTGCGTTCCAGGTCCTGCCAGGGCACAGTGTCACACCAGTGCAAGTCATATCTGCTAAAACAGTAGTGTACAGTTAAAAAAAAAAAACCTTACACTACCTGAACGATACAACATCATACCTGATGTTTTAAAGCACGTTATTCCAAACAATTTAGGAATGTTAGGTGATTTATGCCCTTTATGGATTAAAACCAGACTCTGCATCAACTATGTAATTTTCCATGGGAGTTTGCCATGGATCCCCCTCCGGCATACCGCAGTCCAGGTATTAGTCCCCTTGAAACAACTTTTCCATCACTTTTGTGGCCAGAAAGAGTCCCTGTGGGATTTAAAATTCGCCTGCCTATTGAAGTCTATGGCGGTTTGCCCGGTTCGCCGGTTCGCAAACTATTGTGGAAGTTCGCGTTCGCCATTCGCGAACGCAAAATTTTAGGTTTGCGACATCACTACTAAAGAGTCGACATCAATAAAGTCTTTATAATCATTAGGGACATTAGACTCCAAGCTTTCGGTAGAAGGTTGGAGGAGTAAATGGGGAAAACAAGTTGTTTTGCAAAACTCTGAGGTAAATTGGAGTGAGAGTGTGACCCAGGATATTAGTGGGTCATGTTGGCGAAGCCACTGTAAACCTAGAATTAGGGGAGGTGATTACATCGAATGTTATATACTCCCTGTGGTGACCTTGGGTAGACATTAAGATAGGAATGGTTTCGTACAGTACTGGTCCTGATGACAGGACATTCCCATCAATTCCCCTCAAAGGAACAGGAGAACGTTTTCTTAATCAGGGGAATTTTATTCAAGTTAGAGAAAGTTACATCAATGTAAGAAGTGGAGGCTCCGGAGTCAATAATCCCGGGAACGGTCACCCGTGACTGGTCCCACTGTAAGACAAGAGGGATTTTACAGTAATGACTGCAATTAAGATCAGTTTTTATGGCAGAATAGGGAGTACTTAGCTTACCCTTTCTTTGGCGTATGAGGAGAGGACAGTCTTTGACCACGTGTTCTTCAGAGGCACAGTACATGCACAAGTTGTTTGTATGGCGTCTTATCTTCTCCTGATTGCTCAGAGGGCCTCTTAGAAATACTATGTACATGGGCTCTGATGAGGTCTTAGACTGTGTAGTGGGTATAGATGTGGTGGTTTTTATTTTAGATACAGAGTCATGTATGGCTCTCTCATGATGTCTTTCCCTAAGTCTCCTATCAATACAAATACTGAGATCTATAAGTTGTTCCAGAGTAGGAGGTAGCTGTATACGTGATAACTCGTCTTTAATAGCCTCTGACAGACCTAGGCGAAATTGGTTTCTGAGCGATAAATTGTTCCACTGGTTATCAGGGGCCCACCTTTTAAATTCAGCAATATACTCTTCAACCTCCCTTTTTCTCTGCTTTAGGGACCTCATTGCATTTTCAGCTGTTTGTTGTTTAAAGGGGTCTTCATAGATTTGTGCTAAAGCAGAGAAAAAGGAGTCCAAGGAATTAAGTATGTCATCATTATGTTCTAGGAATGTATTTGCCCAGGCCCTAGGCTCAGCTCTGAGGTATGAGATAGTTGTCATGACCTTAACCCTGTCATTTGGGTATGTGTAAGGCTTTAGTGTAAATAACAAGTAACATGAGTTTTTAAACTCCCTAAAAAAAAATTCTATCCCCAGAAAACAGCTCTGGCAAACTAACTTGGGGTTCTTGGAGAGGGGGCTTTCTGTCCACAACCTCTTTTATGTAAGATTTTAAGCTATCATTTTCTAACTTTAGCGCAGTAAGACCTTCTGTTAGCATTTCCACCTTTTTGTCTAATGTTTGTATGTGTGTTGCCATTTCAGTTGGGTCCATGTTGTTTTCTGGCTTGGTATTCCTGTGAGGATTCAGGCAGGGCCTATAATGGGAGATAGTGTTTGTATTGGACCACAGCTACTGAGAGCAAGAAAATGATTGTTGTGTAGCAGAGTGTGCAGTGAGGAATTACATACAATCACCATCAGAGTGAATAGTAAGTACCCAGCATACACACATAGCAGTTAGTGATAGGAATCAGTGATCAAAGTTGTGCTATTGCTGCCGCAGCATAGGTAGTGGAAAGGAATTGCAGCAGTACAACTTAGTGAACACAATTCTTAACTTAAGGTGTTAACACAGAGAAATAAAAAAACTTGTTTAGGAAATGCGGTTAAGAAAACTAATGCATTAATATGGTAAATGTAGCTTAAACAGCCTGGGAGGAAGTAGTACCTGATACTAATAGCTAACACAGGAGTCCGGGGCAGCGGTGAAAACAGAGAGAGGAACACATAGTGATCAGCTGTGAGGCGGCCAGTTCAGTTGGCGTGTGACATCACAGAGGCGTGGGTTTCCGAATCTGCAGTTGTTCCCAGCGATGTGTGAACAGGCACAGGAGGCTTCACAGCAATTGGTGGTGAGACAAGTAGTTGCTTGCGGAGGTGCAAGCACTGAGGAGGAGCTTAGGACTGATACAATACCAAGCAAAGAATGAGTGCTTGTTACTGGCTTTTATAGCGTGGTAGATAAGGAAATCTTAAAGAGGCAGCACTACATAATTAAAAAGCAGGCAATATGATTATCATTATGGTGAAACATGACACCTTCCCTAGGTATAGTTAGAAATAATAATTAAACCTCAAAGCATATAGATAAAGAGCACTCAACCAGAGAGCAATAGAGGACTGGAGCGTTAAACCATACGATCAAATGTATATATATATATATATATATATATATATATATATATATATAAAACAACAATTTATTTCATAAAAAGAATAGCAAACAGATAACTAAAATTCTAGTTAAAATACTATATATAGAAAAAGGGACGTCTCCCTCTAAAGAAATCTAGCGAACGGCGGACTCGAACCACCATTGAATTCAATAGGCAGGTGAACTTTAAAACCTACA
The DNA here is from genome assembly GCF_027579735.1 of Bombina bombina. Lineage (NCBI taxonomy): Eukaryota > Metazoa > Chordata > Amphibia > Anura > Bombinatoridae > Bombina > Bombina bombina. The sequence continues at coordinate 338,206,238 of NC_069500.1, read as the reverse complement.
AAGACTCTTTCTGGCCACAATAGTGATGGAAAAGTTGTTTCAAGGGGACTAACACCTGGACTGTGTCATGCTGGAGGGGGATCCATGTCAAAACTCCCATGGAAAATTACATAGTTGATGCAGAGTCTGCTTTTAACCCATAAAGGGCCTAAATCACCTAACATTCCTAAATTGTTTGCAATAACGTGCTTTAAAACATCAGTTATGATGTCGTATCTATCAGGTAGTGTAAGGGTTATGCCCGCTTCACAGTGACAGACCAAACTCCAAGTGTAACGCACCGCAAACAACCACAAACAGTCCATTTGCACAACCATGAGATAGATAGATTTGATAGATAGATGCATAGATTACATAGCTCAATCGATGCAATATACATCTGATCGATACAAATTACATAGATCAATAGATGCAATATACATTTGATAGATACGAATTACATCGATCAATAGATGCAATATCCATTTGATAGATACGAATGTTATCGATCCAAAGATGCAATATACATTTGATAGATACAAATTACATCAACCAAAAGATGTAATATACATTCTATAGATACGAATTACATTGATCAATAGATGCAATATACATTTGATAGATACGTTTGATAGTTAGATCAATTTGATAGATAAATAGATAGATTTGAAATATATATAATTTCCCTGACAGAGTATAACAATAAGACATGCGGTCTGTGACCCGTGGTGTGTTAAGTAGTACTATTCTTAGCTGTTTACTACAACCTGTTACTCCCCCTATCGGGGGAGGTCTATATGGCCTGCATTTTTGGAACCGGGAGATGGAAGAAGATGATTGGTCTGTCCTCCTACTTCAAATTTGTCAAAAACACAAGTGGCTGTTTCAAAACAGTCCGGACACGAGAAAGATAGATAGGATAGGTAGATATACATAGATTGATAGATAGAATCGATAGAAGATAAATAGATAGATTTGTTAGCTATATAATTACCCTGACAAAGTATAATAATTAAACATGTGGCTGGGACCCATGGTAACTAGGTTGTGTAAAGTAGTACTATTCTTAGCACTTTCAGCCATGTAACTTTTCTTAACAGTTTAATCCCTCTTACTCCCCCTCCTTTCGGTGGAGTTCTATATGGCCTGCATGATTACCCTGACAAAGTATAACAAAAAAACATGCGGTGTGGGACCCATGCTAACTAGGTTGT